>NW_026967612.1:895669-1100669 GCF_028390025.1 Pseudophryne corroboree
CCCTGAAAATTAAAAACCTAACAAAATACTTTCTGTCAGAAAGCTCAGGAGAGCTCCTGAAAAGCACCCAGTCTCCACTGGGCACAGTATCAAACTGAGGTCTGGAGGAGGGGCATAGAGGGAGGAGCCAGTGTACACCCAGAACTAAAGTCTTTCTTAAAGTACCCATGTCTCCTGCGGAGCCTGTCTATCCCCATGGTCCTTACGGAGTCCCCAGCATCCTCTAGGACGTTAGAGAAAATAGGATTTTAATACCTACCGGTAAATCCTTTTCTCTTAGTCCGTAGAGGATGCTGGGCACCCGTCCCAGTGTGTACTGTGTCTGCAGTTATTAAATGGCCCTTAACTCCAGAATATTTATGTGGAGACAACTTTCCTGACTTGACCATCTTCCTTGGATGTTTTCCCCCTGTGTGACTGCTCCCCAGCCTCGGAGGGTTGCATCCGTGGTCCCTAGGATCCAGTCCTGGATCCCGAACCATCGCCCCTCTAGGAGGTGAGAACTGTGCAGCCACCAATGGAGTGAGATTCTGGTCTTGGAAGACAGGATTATCCTCCGGTGCATGTGTAGGTGGGATCCGGACCACTTGTCCAACAGGTCCCACTGGAACACTCTGGCATGGAACCTGCCAAACTGAATGGCCTCGTAGGCCGCAACCATCTTCCCCAGCAACAGAATGCATTGATGGATTAACACTCTTGCTGGTTTTAGAATTTGTTTGACCAGACTCTGGATCTCCATAGCCTTTCCACTGGAAGAAAGCCTCTTCTGTGTCCAGTATGACTCCCAAAAACAACAACCGCGTCATTGGGACCAACTGCGATTTTGGCAAGTTTAGGAGCCAACCATGTTGTTGAAGAACTGTCAGGGAGAGTAGATGTTTTGCACCAACTGGTCCCTGGATCTCGCCTTTATCAGGAGATCATCCAAGTACGGGATAATTGTGACTCCTTGCTTGCGAAGGAGAACCATCATTTCCGCCATCACCCTGGTGAAAATCCTCGGAGCCGTGGACAGACCAAACGGCAACGTCTGAAATTGGTAATGACAATCCTGAATTGCAAACCTCAGGTAGCTTTATGCAGTGGCTAAACGGGAACATGTAATTAGGCATCCTTATGTCTACCAAAACCATGAAATCTCCTTCCTCCGGACTGGAGATCCCTACCCTGAGAGATTCCATCTTGAAATTGAATTTCTTTAGGTAGAAATTGAGGGATTTCAGATTTAAGATTGGTCTGTCTGAGCCGTCCGGCATCGGGACCACGAAGAGGCTTGAATAAAAACCTTCTCCCTGCTGACTAAGGCCGATTTGAACAATCGGTGAGGGGGAACGTCTTGAAACCCCAGTTTGTACCCTTGTGACACTATTTGTAAAACCCACGAGTCCAGGTCTAAATTAATCCAGAACTGACTGAAGTGTTTTAGACGTGCCCCCACTGGTGCGGGCTCCTGCAAGAAAGCCCTAGCGTCATGCAGTGGATTTGGCAGAAGCAGAGGACGATCTCTGCTCCTGCGATCTTGAAGAGGCTACAGACCTCTTCCCTCTTTTCCTTCCTCTACCTGCAAAGAAAGGGGAATCTTAACTTCTTGCATATCTATTGGGCCAAAATGACTGCGTTAGACAATGATGCGTCTTCATCCGTTGAGAGGGAACATAGGGCAAGAAGGTTGACTTACCTGCGGGAGCTGCCGAGATCAAATTAACTAGGCCGTCACCAAACAAGGCTTCACCTTCATAGGGAAGAGACTCCCTTTCTTCTTGGAGTCAGCATCAGCATTCCCTTGGTGAATCCACAATGCCCTCCTATCCGAGACTGCCATGAAATTGGCCCGTGAACTCAAGAGTCCTTTATCCCTTGCAGTCGTAAGTATGCTGCAGTGTCCTTGATATGATCCAACGTAAGGAGTATCCCATCTCTCCAAGATATCTATATCGGATGACGAGGTATTCGACCAATTCTTGAATACTACTACTCACCCATGCGCATGTAATGGCAGGTCTAAGTAATGTACCCGTGGTTACATAACTAGAAATAATGTAGCTTCCTGCATACGATCCGCTGGATTTGTGACAGGGCCCCGTGCAGAAGAGGGGGTGACTCCCACTTTATTCTGTCCGCAGCAGGAAATTAATAAATAACCGGAAACCTTTTGGGGATTTGAAACCATCTTGTCGAGCTGGCCCAGACTTTCTCAAACAGAGATGGAGGAACGTTACATCAGCTTTCATTATATATCTATATATACATACATATATACCCCTTTGTCAGGAACAGCAGGGTCAGTGATGTTAATATGTCCTTAATATCCACAATCATGTACTGAATGCTCCTTGACAATATTGGATCTAATCAGGAAATATTATGGCCGACATAGGAATCAGTATCCGAGTCAGTATCGATGTGTAGTAACATTTTTGCGGGCCTGAGTGAAAAGAAGCATAGCCATGAACATCACATCTTTTCTCTACATCTGTGTCTGGGACACAGATTTATCCAACCTCACTCTGATATTACTGAAACTTTCACCCAGTCAGTTATTGGTGGTGCCAACAGGGCCACCATCATATGTCTGCATTCCTAATATAGTTTCCTCTTGGGAAAAACATTCAGCCACCGACATGTTGACACACATGTACCAAGTACCCACAGACACATCGGCTTATGGGGGATAGACCTACAGTAAATCTGTCAGAGGGACAGAGAGGATTTTTCAGCTCACAATCCAGCGCCAAAAGTACACAGTCTGGGAAATAATAAACTCTATAGTGATAGACTTGTTACGCTCTATAGATGTGCTGGTGAGGTGAGGAAGAAGCCCCGCCGCTGTAATGGCACGCTTCTGTCCCGCTCAGAAACAAATAATTAATTACGCTGGCGGGGTAAGTACAGTGCCCAGGCACTAATGTCCACTTTTGCCAGCCTTTTGTGAGGAATTTATGCTGCCCAGGGTGCCCCCCTTCCCCACCCACACGCCCTGCACCCTGCAGTGCCTGTGTTTGTGTGGGAGCATGGCGCACAGCATTCCGCTCGCTGCGTGGTACCTCAGAATGCCGTCACTGGAGAAGAAGTCTTCTGTTCTTCTGCTACTCGCCTGTCTTCTGACTTCTGGCTCTGTAAGGGGGTGATGGCAGGCTACGGGAGTGGGCATCTAGGCGTACCTAGCGATCAGCACCCTCAGGAGCTAATGGTGTCCTGTCAGCCAGAAGCAGAGCCATTGAACTCACTAGAAGTTGGTCATACTTCTCTCCCCTAAGTTCCACGAAGCAGGGAGACTGTTGCCAGCAGCCTCCCTGAAAATAAGAAAAACTAACATAAGTCTTTTCAGAGAAACTCAGTAGAGCTCCCCTGTAGTGCATCCAGTCTCACTGGGCACAATTCTAAAACTGGAGTCTGGAGGAGGGCAGAGCCGAAACTAGGGAGGGGCTAGGGGGGGGCATGTGACCCGGGCGCGGGATTTGATAGGGCGCTGGGATCAGCTGGGTCTGACACAGCAGAGAATCTATTGAAGAAAAATGGGATTTGTAGTCACGTGTGCTACTGCTTAGACTTTATGCAGTAGCATAGAGACTACAAATCCCATGAGGCATTGCAGAAAGCTGGCCACGGCTGCTGGATCTAGGGAGTCAGGGTAACGTCTAGTTTCCCTTCCTAAGCAGCGGCGGCAAGCCCAAAAAAGTATACTGCCCGCCCGCACGAGCTACGAATGTGGTCAGCTACTGACCTTTTTCTGGCCCCACACAGCATTGCATTCAGCCCGACAGCACAGTGATGGATGGAAGCAGGACAGCGAGAGACGGAGGTAAAACACACACACATATTCACTGTGACTGGTGTTAACCCCTGCAGCTCATTCAAACTACTGCTCATTTTCACCACTGTGACAGCTACAGATATACAGATATATACAGATATATATATATATATATATATATATATAATAAAATAGAAAAAAAAAAATAAGAAACAAACAAATTCAACACAGATATCCCTCAGACCAGCAGACACCAGTAATACACACATGATAGATATATATATATATATATATATATATATATATATATACACACACACGCGTGTATATATGTACACAGCCACATACATATATTATATATATATATATATATATATATATATATATATATATATATATATATATATATATATAGGCAGACAATGGAAGCATGCAGCGGCACTCAGAGACTGATTCCAGAAATTAAAGGTGCAAAAGTAGGTGGTTTAATCCATAACAAATAAATAAAACACAAAGGTGACCAACGTTTCGGGGCGCTAACGCCCCTTTGTCGAGGTGATACAAGTGATTATGATAATTACATACCTTTAAATATGCTGGGAGACCCGCGAACGGGATACACGCAACGGAAGGTGAGAGTGAACGGAGACCGCTCTGTGCACTTCCGGGTGTAGTGACGTCAGCACGCTCCTGCGCCGGAGTCCGTCACTGCCTGGATACACATGGTTTACCCGGTCACTAAGGAGACGGGCGCTGTGATAACCACGGGAGGGATAGACGCAGGTGCGGCCTGTCAAAATACAAGTGATGAATGTGAAATGTAAAGTGTAATGGACTAATAAAGACATTGGCAAAAAACATATGTAAAAGCTATAAGTAAAAAGTACATATGTGAAAAAAACTGACTGTAAATTATATACTGAAAAGTTATTTTAAACAAGACTATAAGCAATACTGTGCTGTTTTAAAATATGCAAAAAAAACAATATACATATATACCGGATTTGGAATTATGCGCTGGATAGGAGAAGAGGAGACTCTAATGCTGAATAATAATATGGTTTTTGCAGCTGTAAATAAAAAACTATTTTGTAACATTAATAATAGGCTGCAAAACAGTTACATGTGATAGATCATTGATAGCATGAGTCCAGACCTTTAATTTTGGAATATACTCCAGGTTATTTTGTCATTAAGACCTTTAGGTCTGATCGTGTCCAGGGTGTAAATCCATCTAGCCTCTAGGCGCAGGAGCTGTCCCCCACGATCGCCACCGCGCAGAGATTTGGGAATATGATCAATAATCTGAAAACTCAGATCATGAAGTGAATGTTTGTGTTCAGCATAATGTTTGGCGACCGGCTGGTCAGAGGATTTTCCTGAGATGGCGTATTTGATGGCAGACCTGTGCATGGCAAACCGCTCTCGTGCAGTACGCACGGTCTTGCCCACGTATTGTAATTTACACGGACATGTGATTAAATACACCACATGAGTAGTAGTGCACGTAATAACATGTCTAATTTTAAAAGATTTTCCAGTAGAGGTAGATGAAAATGAAGACCCTGGTTGGATGTTAGTACATGTCTTGCACCCAAGACACCTGTAGCATCCTGGAGGTTTGGTCATGAAATTGATGGGGGGCTGGTCCTCAAAACCCGTTATGTCATTGTGCACCACGTAGTCCTTAATGCTTCTACTTTTCTTAAAGCATGTCAGAGGTCTCTTTTTCTTAAATGCCGGTAACTTCTTATCGGTAGATATGATTGGCCACATTGCTTTTAGAGCTCGTGGTATCACAGGGCTAGAGGTGGTATATTTGGTGACTAACGGTATCAGATCCTCATGCTTTCTTGGCCTCTGTTGTAGCAGTTCCTGACGTGGAATGGTTTGAACTTCCACCTTATGTCTGGAAAGTTCGGTTGCATCATAACCTCTAGCGGTAAAGCGGTTGACCACTGTGGACAAGGCCTGGTCCAATTTTGATGGATCGCTGGTTATTCGTGCGGCTCTTATTAGTTGAGACCTTGGTAACCCTGTCTTCAGGGATCTTGGGTGGTGACTATTGGCTCGCAATAAGGTGTTTTTATCAGTAGGCTTGTAGTAGATATCAGTGGTAATTTCACCGTTGACAATAGAAATCTGTACGTCCAGATAATTGAGAGTATTGGCATTACTCTCTGCCGTTATCTTAATTGGGGATTGGCGGTTGTTAATGGTGCTAACCAATTGCTCAAAAAGCAATTGACCACCAGTCCAGAGGATGAACACGTCATCAATATAGCGTGAGTAGTGTAAGATGTGGTCTCGAACGGAAACATCAGTAAAGAACATATCTTTTTCCTCCTGCATCATATACACGTTGGCAAAAGAAGGGGAGACGTTACTCCCCATAGCACACCCACTGGTTTGGCAAAAATACTTCCCATCGAACAAAAAATAGTTTCTGGTCAAGGTGAGATCTAGCAGCTTGAGGAATAAATCTATATTGATGGTGGTTAGATTCTCTCTGATGAGGAACTGTCTCATGGCGGCCAAGCCCTGAGCATGAGGGATACTTGTAAATAGGCTACATATGTCGATGGTGCAGATTAATGTGCCTTCAGGTATACTAGAAAGACCCGCTAGACGATTCAAAAAGGAGGTGGTATCTTTTACAAAATTAGGCTGTTTCAAAATGAGTGGTTGGAGTATGCTGTCCAGAAAAATCGACACAGGTTGATACAATGATGAGTGGGCAGAAATGATGGGCCTGCCTGGGGGATGAGTGGAATTTTTGTGTACTTTAGGAACGGTAAACAAGATTGGGACTCTGGGATGATCTTGTTTTAACGCCCGACATAATTTTTCAGAGATGCACGAAGATTTACAGGCTTGATCCAAAATCATGTCTACCTCCTGTCTGTATTCGAATGTAGGATCAGAAGGTAGATTCTTATAAACAGATGCATCACTTAATTGCTTGTATATTTCTGCCTTGTAGTCAGCCAAATTCAATATCACTATCCCGCCCCCCTTATCGGCGGGGCGGATGACAATATCTTGATACGATCCGAGTTGCTTCAAGGCTTTGAACTCTGATCTAGAAAGGTTGTGATGCATCAATATAATCACAGCCTATAGTGGGGATTGAACCTAGGACCTCTAGGTTGGCAGTCAGCATGCCTAACCACTAGACTCTGACTTTTTCTAATATAATCACAGCCTATAGTGGGGATTGAACCTAGGACCTCTAGGTTGGCAGTCAGCATGCCTAACCACTAGACTCTGACTTTTTTTAACACACACACATATTCACTGTGACTGGTGTTAACCCCTGCAGCTCATTCAAACTACTGCTCATTTTCACCACTGTGACAGCTACAGATATACAGATATATACAGATATATATATATATATATATATATATATATATATATATATATAATAAAATAGAAAAAAGAAAAAAAATAAGAAACAAACAAATTCAACACAGATATCCCTCAGACCAGCAGACACCAGTAATACACACATGATAGATATATATATATATATATATATATATATATATATATATATATATATATATATACACACACACGCGTGTATATATGTACACAGCCACATACATATATTATATATATATATATATATATATATATATATATATATATTTATTTATTTTGGGGGGGGGGGCGCAAAGTTTCTGTCTTGCCCCGGGTGCCGTTAGTCCTAGTTTCGGCCCTGAGGAGGGGCATAGAGGGAGGAGACAGTTCACACCCTTTGAAAGTCTTAAAGTGCCCATGTCTCCTGCGGATCCCGTCTATACCCCATGGTTCTTAATGTGATCCCAGCATCCTCTAGGATGTATGAGAAAACAAATAACGCACACACGAGGAGGAGAGAACAAAGGAAGCTATAAGGAGGGGAGGGGAGGGGAGGGGGGGGGGAAGGTAAGGGTAGTAAAGGGACATTGGATAAACTACAACCTTATACATATTCATTAATGTACCAGTAGTTAGAAGTAGAAGAGCTCTAACAGAAACCACAAAGCTTATCTAAAGCCACACCACACTGGATATGCCCAATCTCATTTGATCTTTGAAGCAAAGCAGTATTGGACTTTGTTACTACCAAGCAGTCTCCCATCCATGTATTATCAGATTATTTAGGTGTTTTTAAACTACCAACACCCTTTTCTTGGTACTGTACATTTAATTTTTACACATATTCTTTTATGTACCAGAAGTTAGAAGTAGAAGAGCTCTAACAGAAACCACGAGCTCATCTACAGCCACAGCACACTGGATTTGCCCAATCTCTCCTGATCATGGAAGCTGAGCAGTGTTGGTCCTGGTTTTAGTACTTGGATGGGAGACCACCAGGAAATACCAGGAGCTGTGTGTATTTTTACAATACCAACACCGTTCTCTTGATGCATTCCATTTTGAAACATTGGGGCAGATCTATTAAGCCTGGTGAACTGATTAAGTAAAACAATACAAAAGAATATAACCAGGCGCTAATACATCATCACCATATTCTGGTGATCAAATTACTGGTATTAAAAATTATGTACAAATAATACTGCAATTAATGTATACTTAAGCTGCAGGAGAGAGCTTGACTTGGGGTAAATCAAGTAAAAAAGAACCGGCACTTTAAAGTCTCCGGTAACACTGGAACACTGAACTAATCTCCTCTTGCGCTATAAATAGTATGATATGGCTCAAAGTTCAATAAAAACAAATAAATAATTTCATATATTCTATATTTTTTATTACATATTAAAATATATATACCGGTCTAATAGTTTATTGTAAAATATATATATATATATATATATATATATATATACTTTACAATAAACTATTAGACCGGTATATATATATTTATATGTAATAAAAAATATATAAATACCGGTCTAATAGTTTATTGTAAAGTGTATATATATATATATATATATATATATATATATATATATATATATATACTTTACAATAAACTATTAGACCGGTCAAATAAAATCACTAACAATATATTTGCATAGCTATAGGAGGTGGATCTTAGATAAACTCTGTGCACAGAGAAATTTTCAAAAATAAAAATCAGTCCATATATTGGATTAAAAAATCAATTTACCAGCTGTAATTCTCACCCATGTAGTAGATAACATATTTATAAGTTGTTATATATTGGAATTCCTCAATATGCTGCCACTTGGCAAAGGAGATGATATTGTGCAAAATAACCGCTCCACACTGGAGCCTTACGTGTAGCTTGCACCAGTTGTTATAACACGGGAGAGTCCAATGACAGAAGAGACGGTCTCGGGCTGCAGGAACGGCGCTTCACTGGCGCCTGCTGTGCTGAATAATTACCCGACCACAGTCACGGTTGTGTTCTCCCGATCTCCGTTTAGTCCACGGATATTACCGCTAGATGATGGTATATTTTGGGGGTGCAAATAAGGCTGGTATAAGGGTCCAATGACTCTCCCGTGTTATAACAACTGGTGCAAGCTACACGTAAGGCTCCAGTGTGGAGCGGTTATTTTGCACAATATCATCTCCTTTGCCAAGTGGCAGCATATTGAGGAATTCCAATATATAACAACTTATAAATATGTTATCTACTACATGGGTGCGAATTACAGCTGGTAAATTGATTTCTCTGACGTCCTAAGTGGATGCTGGGGACTCCGTCAGGACCATGGGGAATAGCGGCTCCGCAGGAGACAGGGCACAAAAGTAAAAGCTTTAGGATCAGGTGGTGTGCACTGGCTCCTCCCCCTATGACCCTCCTCTAAGCCTCAGTTAGATTTTTGTGCCCGGCCGAGAAGGGTGCAATCTAGGTGGCTCTCCTAAAGAGCTGCTTAGAGTAAAAGTTTGTTAGGTTTTTTATTTTCAGTGAGTCCTGCTGGCAACAGGCTCACTGCTACGAGGGACTTAGGGGAGAGAAGTGAACTCACCTGCGTGCAGGATGGATTGGCTTCTTAGGCTACTGGACACCATTAGCTCCAGAGGGAGTCGGAACACAGGTCTCACCCTGGGGTTCGTCCCGGAGCCGCGCCGCCGACCCCCCTTGCAGATGCCGAAAAGTGAAGGTCCAGAAACGGCGGCAGAAGACTCTTCAGTCTTCATAAGGTAGCGCACAGCACTGCAGCTGTGCGCAATTGTTGCCAGCACACTTCATAGTAGCGGTCACTGAGGGTGCAGGGCGCTGGGGGGGGGCGCCCTGGGCAGCAATGATAGTACCTTATTCTGGCTAAAAATACATCACATATAGCCCCTGGGGGCTATATGGATGTATTTAACCCCTGCCAGGTCTCAGAAAAACGGGAGAAGAAGCCCGCCGAAAAGGGGGCGGGGCCTATTCTCCTCAGCACACAGCGCCATTTTCCCTCACAGAAATGCTGGTGGGAAGGCTCCCAGGCTCTCCCCTGCACTGCACTACAGAAACAGGGTTAAAACAGAGAGGGGGGGCACTTATTTGGCGATATGTATATATATATTAAAATGCTATAAGGGAAAAACACTTATATAAAGGTTGTCCCTGTATAATTATAGCGTTTTTGGTGTGTGCTGGCAAACTCTCCCTCTGTCTCCCCAAAGGGCTAGTGGGGTCCTGTCCTCTATCAGAGCATTCCCTGTGTGTGTGCTGTGTGTCGGTACGTGTGTGTCGACATGTATGAGGACGATGTTGGTGAGGAGGCGGAGCAATTGCCTGAAATGGTGATGTCACTCTCTAGGGAGTCGACACCGGAATGGATGGCTTATTTAAGGAATTACGTGATAATGTCAACACGCTGCAAGGTCGGTTGACGACATGAGACGGCCGGCAAACAAATTAGTACCTGTCCAGACGTCTCAAACACCGTCAGGGGCTGTAAAACGCTCATTTACCTCAGTCGGTCGACACAGACACGGACACTGACTCCAGTGTCGACGGTGAAGAAACAAACGTATTTTCCTTTAGGGCCACACGTTACATGTTAAGGGCAATGAAGGAGGTGTTACATAATTCTGATACTACAAGTACCACAAGAAGGGTATTATGTGGGGTGTGAAAAAACTACTTGTAGTTTTTCCTGAATCAGATAAATTAAATGAAGTGTGTGATGATGCGTGGGTTTCCCCCGATAGAAAATTATTGGCGGTATACCCTTTCCCGCCAGAAGTTAGGGCGCGTTGGAAAACACCCTTTAGGGTGGATAAGGCGCTCACACGCTTATCAAAACAAGTGGCGGTACCGTCTCCAGATAGGGCCGCCCTCAAGGAGCCAGCTGAGAGGCTGGAAAATATCCTAAAAAGGTATATACACACATACTGGTGTTATACTGCGACCAGCGATCGCCTCAGCCTGGATGTGCAGCGCTGGGGTGGCTTGGTCGGATTCCCTGACTGAAAATATTGATACCCTTGACAGGGACAGTATTTTATTGACTATAGAGCATTTAAAGGATGCATTTCTATATATGCGAGATGCACAGAGGGATATTTGCACTCTGGCATCAAGAGTAAGTGCGATGTCCATATCTGCCAGAAGATGTTTATGGACACGACAGTGGTCAGGTGATGCAGATTCCAAACGGCACATGGAAGTATTGCCGTATAAAGGGAAGGAGTTATTTGGGGTCGGTCCATCGGACCTGGTGGCCTCGGCAACAGCTGGAAAATCCACCTTTTTTACCCCAAATCACATCTCAGCAGAAAGACACCGTCTTTTCAGCCTCAGTCCTTTCGTCCCCATAAGGGCAAGCAGGCAAAAGGCCAGTCATATCTGCCCAGGGATAAAGGAAAGGGAAGAAGACTGCAGCAGGCAGCCCATTCCCAGGAACAGAAGCCCTCCACAGCTTCTGCCAAGTCCTCAGCATGACGCTAGGGCCGTACAAGCGGACTCAAGTGCGGTGGGGGGTCGTCTCAAGAGTTTCAGCGCGTAGTGGGCTCACTCGCAAGTGGACCCCTGGATCCTACAAGTAGTATCCCAGGGGTACAGACTGGAAATTCGAGACGTCTCCCCCTCGCAGGCTCCTGATGTCTGCTTTACCAACGTCTTCCTCCGACAGGGAGGCAGTATTGGAAACAAGTCACAAGCTGTATTCCCAGCAGGTGATAATCAAAGTACCCCTCCTACAACAAGGAAAGGGGTATTATTCCACACTATATTGTGGTACTGAAGCCAGACGGCTCGGTGAGACCTATTCTAAATGGGAAATCTTTGAACACTTACATACAAAGGTTCAAATCAAGATGGAGTCACTCAGAGCAGTGATAGCGAACCAGGAAGAAGGGGACTATATGGTGTCCCTGGACATCAAGGATGCTTACCTCCATGTCCCAAATTGCCCTATTCACCAAGGGTACCTCAGGTTCGTGGTACGGAACTGTCACTATCAGTTTCAGACGCTGCCGTTTGGATTGTCCACGGCACCTCGGGTCTTTACCAAAGTAATGGCCGAAATGATGATTCTTCTTCAAAGAAAAGGCGTCTTAATTATCCCTTACTTGGACGATCTCCTGATAAGGGCAAGGTCCAGAGAACAGTTGGAAGTCGGAGTAGCACTATCTCAAGTAGTTCTACGACAGCACGGGTGGATTCTAAATATCCAAAATCGCAGCCGTTTCCGACGACACGTCTGCTGTTCCTAGGGATGGTTCTGGACACAGTCCAGAAAAAGGTGTTTCTCCCGGAGGAGAAAGCCAGGGAGTTATCCGAGCTAGTCAGGAACCTCCTAAAACCAGGAAAAGTGTCAGTGCATCATTGCACAAGAGTCCTGGGAAAAATGGTGGCTTATTACGAAGCGATTCCATTCGGCAGATTCCACGCAAGAACTTTTCAGTGGGATCTGCTGGACAAATGGTCCGGATCGCATTTTCAGATGCATCAGCGGATAACCCTATCTCATAGGACAAGGGTGTCTCTCCTGTGGTGGTTACAGAGTGCTCATCTTCTAGAGGGCCGCAGATTCGGCATTCAGGATTGGATGCTGGTGACCACGGAGGCCAGCCTGAGAGGCTGGGGAGCAGTCACACAGGGAAAAAATTTCCAGGGAGTGTGATCAAGTCTGGAGATTTTTCTCCACATAAATATACTGGAGCTAAGGGCAATTTACAATGCTCTAAGCTTAGCAAGACCTCTGCTTCAAGGTCAGCCGGTATTGATCCAGTGGGACAACATCACGGCAGTCGCCCACGTAAACAGACAGGGCGGCACAAGAAGCAGGAGGGCAATGGCAGAAACTGCAAGGATTTTTCGCTGGGCGGAAAATCATGTGATAGCACTGTCAGCAGTGTTCATTCCGGGAGTGGACAACTGGGAAGCAGACTTCCTCAGCAGGCACAACCTCCACCCGGGAGAGTGGGGACTTCATCGGGAAGTCTTCCACATGATTGTGAACCGTTGGAAAAGACCAAAGGTGGACATGATGGCGTCCCGCCTGAACAAAAAACTGGACAAGTATTGCGCCAGGTCAAAAGACCCTCAGGCAATAGCTGTGGACGTTCTGGTAACACCGTGGGTGTACCAGTCGATGTATGTCTTCCCTCCTCTGCTTCTCATACCCAAGGTATTGAGAATTATAAGACGTAGAGGAGTAAGAACTATACTCGTGGCTCCGGATTGGCCAAGAAGGACTTGGTACCCGGAACTTAAAGAGATGCTCACAGAGGACTCATGGCCTCTGCCGCTAAGAAGGGACTTGCTTCAGCAAGTACCATGTCTGTTCCAAGACTTACCGCGGCTGCGTTTGACGGCATGGCGGTTGAACGCCGGATCCTAAGGGAAAAAAGGCATTCCGGAAGAGGTCATTCCTACCCTGGTCAAAGCCAGGAAGGAGGTGACCGCACAACATTATCACCACATGTGGCGAAAATATGTTGCGTGGTGTGAGGCCAGGAAGGCCCCATGAAGAAATTTCAACTCGGTCGTTTCCTGCATTTCATGCAAACAGGAGTGTCTATGGGCCTCAAATTGGGGTCCATTAAGGTTAAAATTTCGGCCCTGTCGATTTTCTTCCAGAAAGAATTGGCTTCAGTTCCTGAAGTCCAGAAGTTTGTCAAGGGAGTACTGCATATACAACCCCCTTTTGTGCCTCCAGTGGCACTGTGGGATCTCAACGTAGTTCTGGGATTCCTAAAATCACATTGGTTTAAACCGCTCAAATCTGTGGATTTGAAATATCTCACAGGGAAAGTGACCATGCTGTTGGCCCTGGCCTCGGCCAGGCGAGTGTCAGAATTGGCGGCGTTTGTCTCAAAAAGCCCATATCTGATTGTCCATTCGGACAGGGCAGAGCTGCGGACTCATCCCCAGTTTCTCCCTAAGGTGGTGTCAGTGTTTCACCCGAACCAGCTTATTGTGGTACCTGCGGCTACTAGGGACTTGGAGGACTCCAAGTTGCTAGATGTTGTCAGGGCCCTGAAAATATAGTTTCCAGGACGGCTGGAGTCAGGAAGACTGACTTGCTGTTATCCTGTATGCACCCAACAAACTGGGTGCTCTTGCTTCTAAGCAGTCGATTGCTAGTTGGATGTGCAGTACAATTCAGCTTGCACATTCTGTGGCAGGCCTGCCACAGCCAAAATATGTAAATGCCCATTCCACAAGAAAGGTGGGCTCATCTTGGGCGGCTGCCCGAGGGGTCTCGGCTTTACAACTTTGCCGAGCTCATACTTGGTCAGGGGCACACCCTGACTGAGGAGGACCTGGAGTTCTCTCATTCGGTGCTGCAGAGTCATCCGCACTCTCCCGCCCGTTTGGAAGCTTTGGTATAATCCCCATGGTCCTGACGGAGTCCCCAGCATCCACTTAGGATGTCAGAGAAAATAAGAATTTACTTACCGATAATTCTACTTCTCGTAGTCCGTAGTGGATGCTGGGCGCCCATCCCAAGTGCGGATTGTCTGCAATACTTGTACATAGTTATTGTTACAAAAATCAGGTTATTATTGTTGTGAGCCATCTTGTCAGAGGCTCCGCTGTTATCATGCTGTTACCTGGGTTCAGATCACAGGTTGTACAGTGTGATTGGTGTGGCTGGTATGAGTCTTACCCGGGATTTAAGATCCTTCCTTATTGTGTACGCTCGTCCGGGCACAGTATCCTAACTGAGGCTTGGAGGAGGGTCATAGGGGGAGGAGCCAGTGCACACCACCTGATCCTAAAGCTTTTACTTTTGTGCCCTGTCTCCTGCGGAGCCGCTATTCCCCATGGTCCTGACGGAGTCCCCAGCATCCACTACGGACTACGAGAAATAGAATTATCGGTAAGTAAATTCTTATTTTTTTAATCCAATATATGGACTGATTTTTATTTTTGAAAATTTCTCTGTGCACAGAGTTTATCTAAGATCCACCTCCTATAGCTATGCAAATATATTGTTAGTGATTTTATTTGACCGGTCTAATAGTTTATTGTAAAGTATATGTATATATATATGTGTGTATATATATATATATATATATATATATATATATATATATATACATATATATATATATATATATATATATATATATATATATATTATATGTAATAAAAAATATAGAATATATGAAATTATTTATTTGTTTTTATTGAACTTTGAGCCATATCATACTATTTATAGCGCAAGAGGAGATTAGTTCAGTGAACTGATAAAGTGCAAGGTGATAAAGTACAAGCCAGTCTGCTCCTAACTGTCATTTTTCAAACCCAGCCTGTGACATGGCAATTAGGAGCTGATTGGCTGGTACTTTATCACCATGCAAATTATCATTTCACCAGGTTTAATAAATCGTCCGCTTATTCATTTATGTACGAGTAGTTAGAAGTAGAAGAACTCTAACAGAAACCACTAAGCTCATCTACAGCCACACCACACTGTATATGCCCAATATCATCTGATTTTAGGCCTGGTTTGTTCTTGGATGTGAGACCACCTGGGAATACCAGGTGCTGTAGGTAGTTTTATACTACCAACACCGTTCTCTTGATGCATTCTATTT
Source organism: Pseudophryne corroboree (assembly GCF_028390025.1). Lineage (NCBI taxonomy): Eukaryota > Metazoa > Chordata > Amphibia > Anura > Myobatrachidae > Pseudophryne > Pseudophryne corroboree. Next base: position 911,394 of record NW_026967612.1, read on the forward strand.
TGAAACTTATTAATTGATGTTGAAGTTAGAAACAGCAAAAATCATCTACAGCCGCATCACACTGGATATGTCCAATCTCATCTGATGATGGAAGCTAAGCAGTGTTGTGCCTGGTTTGTTTTTGGATTTCAAGTCCTGCCTTCTGGTTTGGCCACGGCACCTCGGATATTCACCAAGGTCATGGCCGTGATGACGACCCTTCACCATCAGAGAATCAGGATCCTGCCAAATCTGGACGACTTGCTGATCCTGGTGAACTCCCAAGAGGTTCTCCACAGTTATCTGGAACTGGCGGTCCAATTCCTACAAGTCCACGGGTGGCTCATCAACTGAAAAAAGTCCTCGCTGGTCCCTGCTCGGAACATGGTGCACCTAGGGGCACTGCTGGACACACACAGCCAACAATTGTTTCTGTCTCCAGAGAAAGTCCTGAAAATTCAGGACAGTATCTTTCTCTCTCGCCCAAGAGTGTTGATACACACGGCGATGCAAGTACTAGACCTCATGGTGTCGGCTTTCGATATGGTAGAGTACGCTCAATTTCATTACCGCCCTCTGCAGAGGTTAATCCTCTCCAAGTGGGACGGCCTGCCTCATCGGATAATGTCTCAAATGATCTCCTTGACTCCGGAGGTTCGTCTGACACTGAGCTGGTGGCTACAGGACCAACAGTTGAGCAGGGGCCATCCCTTCTGGATCTCCAACTGTGTCCTCCTGACTATGGATGCCAGTCTTTTGGGCTGGGCCACGGTGTTGGAGCAACACTTTCTCCAGGGTCGGTGAACCTGGGAGGAATCTCTCCTCCTGATATACATTCTGGAATTGCAGGCAGTGTTCAATTAATTGACACTGGCCCTGCCTCTAGTACAGAACAGGCCTGTTCAAGTACAATCTGACAACGCCACCACGGTAGTGTACACAAATCATCAAGGCGGCACTCGAAACTAGGCGGCACTCGAAACTGCATGGCAAAGCTGGAAGTATCAAAAATCCTCCGTTGGGTAGAATGTCATCTGACAGCAATATCGGCAGTGTTCATTCCCGGAGTCCTCAACTGGGAAGCGGATTTCCTCAGTCGTCAGGACGTTCACGCTGGAGAGTGGAGAGGCCGCAGCAGAAATGTCTGCACTGGTGTCAGTAGGTGACTGAGGCAGGGATGACTGGGAGATAGTGGGTGACTCAAGCATGTATGAGTGGGAGATAGTGGGTGACTGAGGCCGGGGTGACTGGGAGATAGTGGGTGACAGGGAGATAGTGGGTTACTGTGGGAGGGGTGATAGGAAGGGGTTGGGTAAGTATGGGAAGAAAGTGGGTGACAGGGATAATAAATGACTAAGGCAGGGGTGATAGGGAGATAGTGGATGATTGTGGCAGGGGTGACAGGGACAGTAAGAGACTGAGGCAGGGGTGACAGGGATAGTGGCTGACTGAGGCAGGGGTGACTGGGAGATAGTGGGTGACTGAGGCAGGGTTGACAGGGATAGTGGGTGACTGAAGCAGGGGTGATAGGGTGACAGTGGGTGACTAAAGCAGGGGTGACTGGTATAGTGGGTGACTGAGGCAGGGATCGCAGGTATAGTGGTTGACTGAGGCAGCGGTGACTGGGAGATAGTGGGTAACTGAGGCAGGGGTGACAGGGAAAGTGTGTGACTCAGGCAGGGGTGACAGGGAGATAGTGGGCAGCATATCTCTGCCTCACTGCAGCAGCACATTCCTGCTTCAATGACAGCAGCACATCCCTGCCTCGCTGACAGCAGCACATCCCTGCCTCGCTGACAGCAGCACATCCCTGCCTCGCTGACAGCAGCACATCCCTGCCTCGCTGACAGCAGCACATCCCTGCCTCGCTGACAGCAGCACATTTCTGCCTCGCTGACAGCAGCACAGCACTGCTTCGCTGACAGCAGCACATCACTGCTTCACTACCAGCAGCACATCCCTGCCTCACTGGCAGCAGCACATCCCTGCCTTACTGACAGCTGTATATAGGGCCTAATTCAGACCTGATCCCTGCTGTGCATATTCACACAACAGGAGATCAGGTCTGAAGTGCGTGTGTGCTGGTGCCGCAGTGCACCGGCACATGCCAGAGATGCGATCAGCATCTCTGCCCAGTGAGCGCCTCTGCCTGATTGACAGGCATAGGCGGTCACTGGGCAGGAGGAGTCGGGCCAGCGGCGTTGTGCCGCCATTTTGGGGGCAAAGTCCGGACAACGCAGACATGACCGGACCGTATGGGGGCGGGCCGTGACGGCTGCGTGACCCGGACAGCAACGGGCCTTATTTACTAAAATCTCAGATAAATTTTATGGCATTTATGTGCAGTCTAGTTTGCACAGTTGATAGTGTTGATCTTGCACTATCAATGTAAGCCTCACATAGGTTTGATACACATGTAAGTTTGTTTTTATTTTACTACATTGTGGTTTGTGGCTCTATACCATGTAATGCATGTCTTTTAACAGTAGTCAAGTCTTCCAATGTGCTTGTTAGTGAAACCCAATAGATAGCTTTATTTTATTTTGTTTCTTCAAATATTGAATGCATATGTCTTATAACTTTTTTTTTTTTTTTTTTAATATATATATACATTTTTATTATAAGATTTTCAATGACACAAAACCATCCAAGTTGCAGATTATGGATTGTGAAGGACAAATCAACCATATAAACAATTTAAGCAATTTAAATTGCATGCAGGTAGTAGAATATCAAACTCCTTGGATGAGAGTGGGTCGTAATAAACTAGGATAGAAAAGAATACAGTAGAAAATAAGATTTTAAACCTACCGGTAAATCTTTTTCTCGTAGTCCGTAGAGGATGCTGGGGACTCCGTAAGGACCATGGGGATAGACGGGCTCCACAGGAGACATGGGCACTTTAAGAAAGACTTTAGTTCTGGGTGTGCACTGGCTCCTCCCTCTATGCCACAGTTAGAGAAACTGTGCCCAGAGGAGACGGACAGTATGAGGAAAGGATTTTGTTAATCCAGGGCAAGATTCATACCAGCCACACCAATCACACCGTATAACTTGTGATAAACTACCCAGTTATCAGTATGAAAAAACAACATAGCATCAGTGCAGGACCGATGCAACTATAACATAACCCTTATTGAAGCAATAACTATATACAAGTATTGCAGAAGTAGTCCGCACTTGGGACGGGCGCCCAGCATCCTCTACGGACTACGAGAAAAAGATTTACCGGTAGGTTTAAAATCTTATTTTCTCTAACGTCCTAGAGGATGCTGGGGACTCCGTAAGGACCATGGGGATTATACCAATGCTCCAAAACGGGCGGGAGAGTGCGGATGACTCTGCAGCACCGATTGAGCAAACATGAGTTCCTCCTCAGCCAGGGTATCAAACTTATAGTATTTTGCATAGGTGTTTGAACCCGACCAAGTAGCAGCTTGACACAGCTGTAGTTCCGAGACCCCTCGGGCAGCCGCCCAAGAAGAGCCCACTTTCCTCGTGGAATGGGCCTTGACCGATTTCAGTAACTGCAATCCAGCCATAGAATGCGCTTGCTGAATCGTGTTACAAATCCGGCGAGCAATAGCCTGCTTTGAAGCAGGGGCACCAATCTTGTTGGTTGCATACAGGACAAACAGCGCTTCAGTTTTCCTGACTCTAGCCGTCCTGGCCACGTAAATTTTCAAAGCCCTGACCACATCAAGTAACTCGGAATCCTCCAAGTCACGCGTAGCCACAGGCACCACAATAGGTTGGTTCATATGAAAAGATGAGACCACTTTTGGTAGGAATTGAGGACGGGTCCGCAATTCCGCTCTATCCACATGGAATACCAAATATGGGCTTTTATGTGACAAAGCCGCTAATTCCGACACTCGCCTAGCCGAAGCCAAGGTTAATAACATGACCACCTTCCACGTGAGATAATTTAACTCCACTGTTTTAAGTGGTTCAAACCAGTGTGATTTTAGAAAACTTAACACCACGTTAAGGTCCCAAGGTGCCACCGGAGGCACAAAAGGAGGCTGAAGATGCAGCACTCCTTTTACAAAAGTCTGAACTTCTGGAGGAGAAGCCAAGTCTTTTTGAAAGAAAATGGATAAGGCCGAAATCTGGACCTTAATAGAGCCTAATTGTAGGCCCAAATTCACTCCAGTTTGTAGGAAGTGAAGGAAACGGCCCAGATGGCATTCTTCCGTAGGAGCATTCCTGGCCTCACACCAAGAAACATAATTTTGCCATATACGGTGTAATGTTTTAACGTTACATCCTTCCTAGCCTTTATTAGCGTAGGGATGACCTCAACCGGAATGCTAGGATCCGGCATTCAACCGCCATGCCGTCAAACGCAGCCGCGGTAAGTCTTGGAACAGACAGGGCCCCTGATGCAACAGGTCCTGTCTTAGAGGGAGAGGCCACAGATCTTCTGTGAGCATTTCCTGCAGATCCGGATACCAGGTCCTCCGTGGCCAATCTGGAACAATGAGGATTGTTCTCACTTTTCTTTGTCTTATTATCCTCAACACCTTGGGTATGAGAGGAAGAGGAGGAAATACATAGACCGACCGGAACACCCACGGTGTCACTAGGGCGTCTACAGCTACTGCCTGAGGGTCTCTTGACCTTGCGCAATACCTCTGTAGCTTTTTGTTGAGCCGGGACGGCATCATGTCTATCTGTGGCAGTTCCCACCGACTTGTAATCTGTGCAAAGACTTCCTGATGAAGTCCCCACTCTCCCGGATGTAGGTCGTGTCTGCTGAGGAAGTCTGCTTCCTAGTTGTCCACTCCCGGAATGAACACTGCTGACAGTGCGCTTGCGTGATTCTCCACCCAGCAAAGAATTCTGGTGGCTTGTGCCATCGCCACTCTGCTCCTTGTGCCGCCTTGGCGGTTTACATGAGCCACTGCGGTGACGTCTGACTGGATCAGAACCGGTTGGTCGCAAAGTAAGGTCTCCGCTTGACGTAGGGCATTGTATATGTTGATGTGAAGACAAGTCTCTTGACTTGACCAAAGACCTTGGAAATTTCTTCCCTGTGTGACTGCTCCCCAACCTTGGAGGCTTGCATCTGTGGTCACCAGGATCCAGCCCTGAATGCTGAATCTGCGTCCCTCGAGAAGGTGAGCACTCTGCAGCCACCACAGGAGTGATACCCTGACCCTGGGGGACAGGGTGATCAACCAATGCATCTGTAAATGTGACCCGGACCACTTGTCCAGTAGGTCCCATTGGAAAGTCCTCGCATGGAACCTGCCGAATGGAATGGCCTCGTATGATGCCACCATCTTTCCCAGGACTCGAGTGCAGTGATGCACTGACACAAGTTTTGGTTTCAATAGGTTCCTGACAAGAGTCATGAGTTCCTGGGCCTTTCCTATCGGGAGATAAACCCTCTTCTGGTCCGTGTCCAGAATCATGCCCAAGAAAGACAGACGAGTAGTAGGAATCAACTGCGACTTCGGGATATTGAGAATCCAGCCGTGTTGCTGTAACACTTTCAGTGAAAGTGATACGCTGTTCAGCAACTGCTCTCTTGATCTCGCTTTTATGAGATCGCCCAAGTACGGGATAATTGTGACACCTTGCTTGCACAGGAGCGCCATCATTTCCGCCATTACCTTGGTGAAAATTCTCAGGGCCATGGAGAGACCAAACAGCAACGTCTGAAATTGGCAATGACAGTCCTGTACCGCAAATCTGAGGTACGCCTGATGAGGTGGATAAATGGGGACATGAAGGTATGCATCCTGTACACAAATGCGGACAACAGGTGTCAAGCCGTGTGTTGCCTTTGTCAAGCTGTAATAAGTAGGGATAAGGACGTTAACCACCTCGGAACATCCTCCCTTATACGACACCTGCAGCGCATTCATCATAAGTCAGTGACAAGTTCAAAAACTTTGGATGACAGCGGAAGCAGTCCACTGACCACTAAATCCCTTCCTCTTGTAACCAAGCTCCTGCAAACCACACCACCAACTCCCTCAGTGTCAATTTCCTCCTTAGACAGGAGAGCCAATAGTCCTGCAGGCCATGTCACTGGCAAGTCTGACGAGTCCTCTCCTGCCTGGGATTCCTCCGATGCATCCTTGAGTGTAACGCCTACTGCTGCTGGCGCTGCTGTTGTTGCTGCTGGGAGTCGATCGTCATCCCAGAGGGGAAGTCGGAAGACCACTTGTACTACTTCCAGTAAGCAATTGACTGTCCAACAGTCCTTTGCGAGGAAGATGAAATATCACAGCAGTCATCCTGCTGCAAAGCGGATAACTCGGGTCTTGTCAGCCTGGGTGGTGAGAAACGTGGTTCCGGTATCCATCGTTAATTTACAGGCAACTAGAGACTTGATTGAGGTACTGTGTCCCCGGTACCAAATACCCTCTAGGTTCCATTTCTCTAGGCAGGCGATACCGAAAATGTACACAGACCTCAGAAAAAGAGTCACCAGTGTCCTAAAAAATGCAGTTGTACCCAATGTCCACTTGTCTGTGGTTAAGTGGAGCAGGGCAGACTCAGGACTATATGACTGTGACAGCCCACTGGGTAGATGTATTGCCCCCCGCAGCAAGAACAGCAGCGGCGGCACCAGTAGCAGCATCTCGCAATTGCCAACTCGTTCCTAGGCAGGCTACGCTTTGTATCACCGCTTTCCATAAGAGGCACACAGCTGACAACCTCTTACGGAAACTGAGGAACATCATCGCAGAATGGCTTACCCCAATTGGACTCTCCTGGGGATTTGTGACATCGGACAACGCCACCAATATTGTGCGTGCATTACATCTGGGTAAATTCCAGCACGTCCCATGTTTTGCACATACATTTAATTTGGTGGTGCAGAATTATTTAAAAAACGACAGGGGCGTGCAAGAGATGCTGTCGGTGGCCCGAAGAATTGCGGGCCACTTTCTGCCTTCAGCCACCGCATGTCGAAGACTGGAGCACCACCAAACATTCCTGAACCTGTCCTGCCATCATCTGAAGCAAGAGGTGGTAACGAGGTGGAATTCAACCCTCTATATGCTTCAGAGGATGGAGGAGCAGCAAAAGGCCATTCAAGCCTATACATCTGCCAACTAAATAGGCAAAGGAGGGGGAATGCACCTGACTCAAGCTCAGTGGAGAATGATTTCAACGTTGTGCAAGGTTCTGCAACCCTTTGAACTTGCCACACGTGAAGTCAGTTCAGACACTGCCAGCCTGAGTCAGGTCATTCCCCTCATCAGGCTTTTGCAGAAGAAGCTGGAGACATTGAAGGAGGAGCTAAAACAGAGCGATTCCACTAGGCATGTGGGACTTGTGGATGGAGCCCTTAATTCACTTAACCAGGATTCAATCTGTTGAAATCAGAGCACTACATTTTGGCCACCGTGCTCGATCCTAGATTTAAAACCTACATTGTATCTCTCTTTCCGGCAGACACAAGTCTGCAGAGGTTCAAAGACCTGCTGGTGAGAAAATTGTCAAGTCAAGCGGAACGTGACCCGTCAACAGCTCCTCCTTCACATTCTCCCGCAAGTGGGGGTTCGAGGAAAAGGCTAAGAATTCCGAGCCCACCCGCTGGCGGTGATGCAGGGCAGTCTGGAGTGAGTGCTGACATCTGGTCCGGACTGAAGGACCTGGCAATGATTACTGACATGTCATCTACTGTCACTGCATATGATTCTGTCACCTTTGAAAGAATGGTGGAGAATTATATGAGTGACTGCATCCAGGTAGGCACGTCAGTATGTATACTGGCAGGAAAAAGAGGCAATTTGGAGGCCCTTGCACAAACTGGCTTTATTCTACCTAAGTTGCCCTCCCTCCAGTGTGTACTCCAAAAGAGTGTTTAGTGCAGCCGCTCACCTTGTCAGCAATCGGCGTACGAGGTTACTTCCAGAAAATGTGGAGAAGATAATGATCATCAAAATGAATTATAATCAATTCCTCCGTGGAGACATTGACCAGCAATTGCCTCCAGAAAGTACACAGGGATCTGAGATGGTGGATTCCAGTGGGGACGAATTAATAATCTGTGAGGAGGGGGATGTACACAGTGAAAGGGGTGAGGAATCGGAGGATGATGAGGTGGACATCTTGCCTCTGTAGAGCCAGTTTGTGCAAGGAGAGATTGATTGATTGATTCTTTTTTGGTGGGGGCACAAACCAACCAGTCATTTCAGTCAGTCGTGTGGCAGACCCTGTCGCTGAAATGATGGGTTCATCAATGTTTTTCTTTTCAATCTAAGCCCCTGCAGTTTTCTGTAAGCATCTGCTTCGCTATGATGATCAACAAGTCACATGGGCAAACACTCAGGGCTGGAGGCGTAGATCTTAGGACCAGCTGCTACAAGCATGGCAGAGGTGTCACTATCACTGGTGACACCCAGAGAGGTGGCGAAGGAGATTGTAATGCAGTGCGCGCAGATAAGCAGCGCAATGGTAAAAAGGAGGCATGGTCTCATAGGTAGGGGCGTGGCCTGAATCACCATTTTGTTGCTCAAGGTATCCCGGGGGTTGGTGGCTGCACCCGGGGACTAGTGTGTGAGTGGTGCTGGCTCCTGCACAGTGACAGAAACTGGGTGTTGCACGTAATGTCACAATGAAACACCCATATTCTGTCACTGAAGAAGAGCCGGCACTTTGGTGTCACCGCCCTTGGTGGGTGACACTCGGGTGTGTGCCGCAACCCTGTTGTGATGCCACTGACCCATGGGAAGCTTTACGTGGCTTACCCATGTGTTAGTAGCCCCAAGCATCTTTTGTGTTAGTCCCTGAAGAAAAACTTCAAATATTGTTTACAATTTTGTAATCAATGGGCCTAATTCAGTAAGGATTGCAAATTCTGCTAAGTAACAGAATTTGCAATCCTTTGGTTCGCATGCTGGGGCCACCCATCACAGGGCATGGCCACCCAGCATGCCGCCTCCCTTCTTGACCACGCTGAAATTGCAGTCTCAGTGCAGTTCAGCGTGATCATAAAAAATGGGTTAGCCTCCTGTTAGTGCAGACTGTACGTGTGCGCAGGAAGCCGCCACCATTTTTGTGATCGCAGCGGCTGCATGTGATGTCATGCAGCCGCTCTGACCACGCCTCCTGTTTCTCCGTTGCCGACCCCATTTTGTAGCCCTGCCCCTGCACCGCTCCATCTCCGACTTTGAAATGGATTGTTGCTGACCCCCCCCCTGCACCGATTGACAGTCAGAGGTGATCGCATTATCTGCGGGGTGCCACAGAAAATGCAGGCGCATGCGTATGCTCTTAGCAATTTTTGCAGTTGGATTGCTTATTGCGATTACAATCCAACCCGAATCAGGCTCTATTACCTATCACAATGCACTGCAGGTAGTACAAAATGGGGTTAATATAGGAGAAAAACCCCCAGAGCTGTGCTCCTTAACTGTCCCTGGTGGCTAGTGGAGCAGCTGCCCAGTAATCAGTGTCCACGCCAGTGCGCACACGGCCCGCCCCCTACAGCCACGCTGGATCTCGGTATAGTGTGGGCACAGAAGCCCCTTACCTCCCTTTCATCAGCGGCCTCGTGATCCCGGAGGGCGGTGTGTGTGTGACTGACCTTAGGAAGAAACCGGAGCCTCCGCTGCAGTGACCCAGCAACCAGGGCACGGGAGTATACTGCGCCGCTGGGAGTGATGGAGCTGCAGTAAAGATGTCTATTAGTCCTAGCCTGCTGCAGCCCTTGTTGATTCTTATAAAAAAAGTTCTTCTTTTCTTGTCAAAATTAATAGCTAAGAATAGGCTGCCTGAGGCAGCCCCCTGTTAAGTGGCCTGCTACTGAAGGCACCAACTACAAACTGAGCTCCCTGTTCATGGAAGCGAGGTTATAGAGCAGGGGGCGCTGAGCATCTTGGGAACAGTCAAAAGCTTTGAGCCTGTTGGTGCCTCAGATCAAGATCCTACTCTACACCCCAATGTGAATCCTTGTGGAGTCCAGTGTACCCCACAGAAGAAATGAATGTGTCACACCCATTGGCAGCAACATTAGAATAGCTGCTGATGGGCACAATTGAGAAAGGAAGGGGGGAAAACATTTGAATCCAGCACATATATGTAATTTGAATATGTAATTTGTACCTTCCTACTTTAAAATGTAATGGATGAACCTCACCCTGTGAGAACTATCTTTATGATCAAGAGATCTCATATGCAAGATAAGTATGTGTTGGCAGAGGCGCTCACTGGGCAGAGATGCTGATCGCATCTCTGGCATGTGCCGGTGCACTGCGGCACCAGCACACACACACACTTCAGACCTGATCTCCTGTTGTGTGAATATGCACAGCAGAGATCAGGTCTGAATTAGGCCCTATATACAGCTGCCAGTGAGGCAGGGATCTGCTGCTGCCAGTGAGGCAGGGATCTGCTGCTGCCAGTGAGGCAGGGATCTGCTGCAGCCAGTGAGGCAGGGATCTGCTGCTGCCAGTGAGGCAGGGATCTGCTGCTGCCAGTGAGGCAGGGATCTGCTGCTGTCAGTGAAGCAGTGATCTGCTGCTGTCAGTGAGGCAGTGATCTGCTGCTGTCAGTAAGGCAGGGATGTGCTTCTATAAGTGAGGCAGGTATGTGCTGCTGTCAATGAGGCAGGTATGTGCTGCTGTCAATGAGGCAGGGATGTGCTGCTGTCAGTGAAGCAGGGATGTGCTGCTGTCAGCAAGGCAGTGATCTGCTGCCCACTATCTCCCTATCACCCCTGCCTGAGTCACACACTTTCCCTGTCACCCCTGCCCCAGTTACCCACTATCTCCCAGTCACCGCTGCCTCAGTTAACCACTATACCTGCGACCCCTGCCTCAGTCACCCACTATACCAGTCACCCCTGCCTCAGTCAACCACTATCTCCATATCACCCCTGCCTCAGTCACCCACTATCCCTGTCACCCCTGCCTCAGTCTCCTACTGTCCCTGTCACCCCTGCCACAGTCATCCACTATATCCCTATCACCCCTGCCTTAGTCACTGACTATCTCCCAGTCACCCCGGCCTCAGTCACCCACTATCTCCCACTCATACATGCTTCAGTCACCCACTATCTCCCAGTCATCCCTGCCTCAGTCACCTACTGACACCAGTGCAGACATTTCTGCTGCGGCCTCTCCACTCTCCAGCGTGAACGTCCTGACGACTGAGGAAATCCGCTTCCCAGTTGAGGACTCCGGGAATGAACACTGCCGATATTGCTGGCAGATGACGTTCTACCCAACTGAGGATTTTTGATACTTCCAGCTTTGCTATGCAATTTCGAGTGCCGCCTTGATGATTTGTGTACACTACCGTGGTGGCGTTGTCCGATTGTACTTGAACAGGCCTGCAAGGTGATATCTAATTAGCACACCGGTAAGGAATTAAGAAAATCTTTATTTAAGGGTGAAGATGTTTCTCACAAAATCGTTGCCCCAATGCATCATTGAAATTCAAGCTGGAAAGATGATTTTAATATATCACTTGTACATTTTGTATTGCTCTTCTGGTGACAATGTAGTTTGTTTTTGTCAATTACCCTTTTAATAATAGGGTAAAGAAAATTAAGTGGATTTTTTAAAGAAAACTATACTGTCAATATACTATTAAAACAAATTAAAATGGTAAAAGTTATTGTACTTTAAGTAAAAATAAAAGAGCAAAAATATCAATCCCAGTTTTGATTACTTAAATTAACAAAAAAAAATGCATATAGCAGAGGATAGTTTCAATCTGCCTACCTCTGGGTTATGTGCCCAGCATGCTTCCATTGCTGTACTCTGCTGCACATGTAAGTGCAATAGATCCTGAAGCACTCACTCATCATGGGAAAGTACCAATGTGTTTCTTCGTTGGTTGATGGAAGAAACATCTTACAAAAACTCTCCAGATTATTGACTTTTTAAAGTTTTTCTAGGAAACGTTTTAGATGAATGCTTATTAGCCTTTGTCAGAATGGGCTTTTGCAAAGTGTCTCTGTGGCGAAATCAGTTAGTGTGTATGGCTATAAACCAAATGGTTGGTGGTTCAATCCCACCCAGGGACGTAATTGACCTTGTTATCAGATTTTGGTAATCTTTAAGTAGACAAGTCAAAATTTTAAACCCCCTCTTATGGTGTAGGGTACTTGGCCTTCTCTGATGTAATCAGAGTTAGATTTGATTCAGTGATTTTATAAAAACAGCTAGGAAGCACAATTTAGCAGTGGGTTGCAGAGAAAAAGAAATATGCTGGCAAAAAAATCCAATTGAGTGATTAAACAGCTCTTAATTTTCTGGCTTTATTTTTATGCTAACAAATTTGTTCTCTGAAAAGTGTCCACAAAGCCAAGTCTCTGATTAACACCTTTGTAGGGATGGTTTTTCACCTATTACTAAATTAAATTTGCTTCATTGGAAAGGCAGCAAGATGCATCCTCATTTCAATGTCTACTGAAATAATACGGGTTGACACCAGGAAACATTAACGCCACTGCATCCTTGCTGCTTTCTCATGTGGAAGTCTGTTTAATGTGAAAACAAGGTGATATCTAATTAGCACACAGGTAAGGAATTAAGAAAATCTTTATTTAAGGGTGAAGATGTTGCTAACAAAATCGTTGCCCCAATGCATCATTGAAATTCAAGCTGGAAAGATGATTTTAATATATCACTTGTACATTTTGTATTGCTCTTCTGGTGACAATGTAGTTTGTTTTTTGTCAATTACCATTTTACTAATAGGGTAAAGAAAATTAAGTGGATTTTTGAAAGAAAACAATACTGTCAATATACTATTAAAACAAATTAAAATGGTAAAAGTTATTGTACTTTAAGTAAAAATAAAAGAACCAAAATATCAATCCCAGTTTTGGATTACTTTAATTAACAAAAAAAAATGCATATAGCAGAGGATAGTTTCAATCTGCCTACCTCTGGGTTATGGGCCCAGCATGCTTCCATTGCAGTACTCTGCTGCACATGTAAGTGCAAGAGAACCTGAAGCACTCACTCATCATGGAAAAGTACCAATGTGTTTCTTCGTTGGTTGATGGAAGAAACATCTTACAAAAACTCTCCAGATTATTGACTTTTTAAAGTTTTTCTAGGAAACGTTCTAGATAAATGCTTATTAGCCTTTGTCAGTATGTACTTTTTGCAAAGTGTCTCTGTGGCGCAATCGGTTAGTGTGTTCGGCTATTAACCAAAAGGTTGGTGGTTCAATCCCACCCAGGGACGTAATTGACCTTGTGATCAGATTTTGGTGATCTTTAAGTAGACAAGTCAAAATTTCAAACCCCCTGTTATGGTGTAGGGTACCTGGCCTTCTCTGATGTAATCAGAGTTAGATTTGATTCAGTGATTTTATAAAAACAGCTAGGAAGCACAATTTAGCAGTGGGTTGCAGAGAAAAAGAAATATGCTGGCAAAAAAATCCAATTGAGTGATTAAACAGCTCTTCATTTTCTGGCTTTACTTTTATGCTAACAAAGTTGTTCTCTGAAAAGTGTCCACAAAGCCAAGTCTCTGATTAACACCTTTGTAGGGATGGTTTTTCACCTATTACTAAATTAAACTTGCTTCATTGGAAAGGCAGTAAGAAACACTAGACTAATTGGAGGTGCGCCCTAAAGCAAATTACAATGTTAGGATTAGGGGGTTCGGAAAGACCTCTAGTGTATACTGTCACGATCCGGGTATCTGGACGCCATAACTTACCTTTCAGATGCCTCCTAAGGCTGGCTCAGCGCTCCAGGACCGGATCCCATCTGTTATTCTGATGTCCCCATTCCTGCCTCCTCTCCTGTCACTCTGAGACGCTGTCACAGCGGCGCCATGTTACATCTTGAATGGCATCTCCCGCGGCCTCCGCCGCCATCCCTGAGTTTCTGCATGCAGGATGTCAGAGTGGCGCTTATGTCAGCCGCGGCCTCCGCTGTTGCCCGCGTGGTTCAAATGTGCACTCATCAGTCTGGCGTCTCCTGTTTACTGTGGCCGGCGCCGCCATTGCTGTTAAAGTTCCCACATGGATTATCAAACCAATCTTCCCTCCAAGTGTCTGCATGGGCGCAGCCATGTTGGATTCTGTCACCTGTTCATTTCCACCAATCCGCTGTTTCCATTGTAATCTGCATAATTGCCTAGCCAATCCCTTCCTTGCTGCAGGTATAAGTATTCTGTGCCTGAGCAAGGAAGGCGTCAGTGATTTGGTTGTCAAACCTAGTTCCAGTTTGTCTCTCTCCCGTGGTTGTTTTCCAGGTTCCAGTTACCATCTCCAAACCTCCACTAAAGAGACCCGCTCTAGTCTACCACCTGCGGTGCAGCCTGACTCTCCAGTCCTCTGGGACTCATCTGTTTCCAGTTACAGATTTACCTGCTTCCAGCCTAGCTTCCAGCAGAGATCAGCTCTTCTTAAAGTGCCGGTATCATTTCCGCAGATTACCACTCACCACCGGCACTATTATTTCACCGCTCTCAAACGCCATATATCAATCATATTTCATCGCTCTCAAGCTTCATTTATTATTTGGCTGGTTCCATCCAGCAATCCACTCCGTGCTTACATCAGTTTGGTTTCAGCCAGTACCCACAGCAGCCATTTTATCCACAGCAGCCCAGCTTTTCCTGGAACACCAGCTAGTATGATCCTGGGCTATCTCCATTGCTACAGTCGGGCCTGGTAAGGACTTTCCAACTAGAAGATAATAAGAACTGTCTCATACTACCAGAGCCCTGTGGTCCTTGTCCTCCTGTAGTACCCAGGAACTGTATTATTTCTCTGCTGATTTTATGTTTCTCTTTTATTACTGCTGTGATGCATGGAGTTTGTCAAAATAAACATCATTGACTTTTATCCTGGTTGTCGTGGGCACGCCTTCGGGCAATTCTTCTACATTTAACTTACATGTCCAGGGGTCTGATACAACCTCCCAGGTTCCACTACACCTCAGCCCCTACAACTGAGGCTGCCTCCAGTCAGCTCAGGCCCTCAGTTGTGACATATACACTGTATATACATTTTAAGATAGGAAGGTACAAATTACATATTCACATTGCATCTATGGGCTGGATTCAAATGTCCCTTTCCTCCCTCAATCGTGCCCGTCAGCAGCTATTCTATTCTATATAAGGAGCCACGAGTCGCCACCATTTTCACTTGTGCATTGGAGATGATAGGGAGAGGACGTGCAGCGTTTTCTCAGTTTCTGTGTTCAGTGTGCTGCAAATATCTGTGCTCAGTGTGCTTGCAAATATCTGTGCTCAGTGTGCTGAAAATATCTACGTTCTCTGCCTGAAAAATGCTCCATATCTGTGCTGCATTGTATTATATAGTATGAGGACAGGGCAGAATTTTGCTGACCACCAGTATATAATATATAGCAGTACGGTACAGTAGGCCACTGCTCTACCTACCTCTGTGTCGTCAAGTATACTATCCATCCATACCTGTGGTGTATTTTAGTAGTTGTGCGCAGTATATATAGTAGGAGGACAGGGCAGAATTTTGCTGACCACCAGTATATAATATATAGCAATACGGTACAGTAGGCCACTGCTCTACCTACCTCTGTCGTCAAGTATACTATCCATCCATACCTGTGGTGTATTTTAGTAGTTGTGCGCACTATATATAGTAGGAGGACAGTGCAAAATTTTGCTGACCACCAGACTTCTACTTAAGTCCAATGGTGTAGGATGTGCAAAGCTGTTTGGCTGTGCATTTATTGATCTAAGCATGCATTTTTATCAAAGCGCGATAAAATTGACACAACGCAGCGTTCAATCAGCGTTAATTTATCTTCAGCTGATATCGATTGTGAATTGACGTTTCTTCTCTTCTTGTCACCTACAGGTAATTACAATTGACTACAACCACCAATCTATTCTGCTGCACTATATCTATATATGCAAAGCTAATTCTGCTGGGTAATTACAATTGACTACAACCACCAATCTATTCTGCTGCACTATATCTATATATGCAAAGCTAATTCTGCTGGGTAATGCAAATTGAAACATTATTGCATAGTATGTTATTTTGAAGTACTTTTTTAAAGTTTTGAATGATATAGACCCAGTTTAATCTTTGTGGAATGCCTGGTTGTTGTTTTTAAGGTAATTTATTGCCTGGCATTTGAGGGGGTGGGGTGTGGTTACAGATTTCAATTATTGGTTTCACTTGTAATAGTCTTCTACTAAAGTCCAATGGTGTAGGCTGTGCAAAGCCATTTGGCTGTGCATTTATTGATCTAAGCGTGCATTTTTATAAAAGCGTGATAAAATTGACACATAACAGCAGTGTTCAATTAGCGTTCAATCGAAGTGAAAAAAGAAGGAAAACAGAAGCACACCAATCTAACAAAACAAAGAAAACTGAAGAACTAATAACAAATGTGAGTCACTTACTCCTCAGATCACTCACCTCCTGATTGTTGCATCTGATTACATAGCACAGAACTACCTTACTTGGACATTTCATAAACCATCCATTTCACCTACAAATGCCTGTATCTGTATTATTGTAATTTTGTTTTTTAAGCACAGCTGCACCAATGCAATTTTACCTGCAAACACTTAAAACATCTAACATAATTACCATTGCTTCTTAAACCTCTCACAATCCTTTCATTTCTTACACTCCAAATACATTTCTGCACCCACTTTATCTACGCTTTTGACTCATTTCATACTAAATCTACACCCCTTGAGCCTACACTGCTTTTCTCACCTGCATTTCTACAATTCTTCTGCTCGGATTCCCTTACAGTCTCCTCTCCTACTTCCACTTTCCCTCAACCTATTTACCTACTTAACACTATGTGAATGCTTTCTTATACTCCCCACATCACTCAGTGTCTACCTAATAATGTATCTTTATCCTTCCCCCCTAGTCTCCTCCACCTCCTCCTCTGTCTCCCCTCCATCCCTCTGTTTCCTTCCCCCACCTTTCCTGTTACCCCACTTTCATTCACCTCTGCCCCATGGTCCTGCTACCCCACAACTCAGCCCTGCTCCCTCTCTCCCTTCCCTGTCACCTCCCCACACCCCATCCACATCACACTGACCTCCCTCCCTGCCCACCTCCTGCAGTTTCCCCTCCTATCTCAGGCACCCGTACCATCACTACTCTCTCATCCCTGCCCTCAAAGTTAATCCCACCTCATCGCTACAGCAACCCTGAAAATCTAATTCACATCTCTCCCACAAACTCATACCCCCTATCCTGTGCCCTCTGGAATGCCAGATCCGTTTGTAACAAACTGGTCCCCACTCATGACCTTTTCATTTCCAACTCCCTACACCTACTAGCCATTACTGAAACTTGGATTACGCCCTCTGACACTACTTCTGCTGCTGCTCTCTCTGCTGGGGGCCTTACATTCACACACACCCCCCGACCTGGGGGTCGCCATGGGGGTGGTGTTGGGGTCCTTTTACCTTCTAGTTACTCCTACCAACTCATACCACCAGAACCATCCCTTATATTATCTACATTTGAGGTCCACTCCATATGTCTCTTCCAACCAGTCCATCTTAGAGTAGCTGTCATTTACCGCCCCCCTGGCACTGCTTCCAAATTCATCGACAACTTTGCTTCCTGGCTTCCTCACTTCCTCTCTTCTGACATTCCCACCATTATCCTAGGCGATTTCAACATCCCTATTGACATCCCCACACAATCCCCTGCCTCTAAACTCCTTAACCTCACCTCTTCACTTGGTCTCTCCCAGTGGACCTCCTCACCCTCCCATGTGAATGGGAGCTCACTGGATCTGGTCTTCACTCACCGCTGTGATATTTCTGATTTTTCCAACTCCCCATTTCCCCTCTCTGACCACCACCTGCTCTCCTTCAACCTATCTCTCTCGACTTCCCCATCTCAACCTCCTAAGGCTACCATCACTAAGCGTAACATTGAAGCTATTGACACCACATTCCTTTCCTCCCTGTTTGACTCACTTCTCTCTCCTATTCTCTCTCTCTCTCATGCCCTGAACAAGCCACTTCCACATACAATGCTTCCCTTACTTCTGCTCTTGACTCTGTTGCTCCACCAACCACTGTTCACCCTCGCAAATTAACACCTCAACCCTGGCACACCAAATGCACCAGATATCTGCAAAAATGCTCACGTACTGCTGAGCGACACTGGAGGAAATCACGCTCTAAGGCAGACTTCCTCCATTTCAAACTTATGCTCTCATCCTTCAGTGCTGCCCTTTCTCTTGCTAAACAGTCATACTTCAAGAACCTCATCTCCTCCCAGTCTTCCAACCCCCGGCGCCTCTTTGCCACTCTCAACTCACTCCTCTGCCCACCTCCACCTCATCTCCCTTCCTCACTCTCTGCTCTTGACTTTGCCACTTACTTCACATCCAAAATTGACTCCATACGTCAGGACATCACATCACACCAGACTATCAGTAACCAGCCTTCTCCCATCCCTTACCAACCCTCCCCATCCCTCGCACCAACTCTGTCATCTTTCTCCCATGCATCTGGAGAGGAAGTCATGGCCCTCATTCGTTCCTGTTCCCTCACCACCTCCCCACTTGACCCTATCCCCTCCCGCCTCCTCTGCCACATCTCTTCTTCTGCTTGTTCCCATCTTTCCCACCTTCTCAATCTCTCCCTCTCATCAGGCACTGTCCCCTCTGCCTTCAAGCACGCTCTCATCTCTCCTATTCTTAAAAAACCTACCCTTGATCCAAACTCTCTCTTTAACTACCGACCCATCTCTCTTCTCCCTTTTGCCTCCAAACTCCTTGAGCGTATTGTCTACAACCGCCTTACTTCCTTTCTTTCCTCACACTCACTGCTTGACCCATTCCAGTCTGGCTTCCGTCCTCTCCACTCCACTGAAACTGCCCTTACAAAAGTATGCAATGACCTCCATGCTGCTAAATCTAAGGGACACTACTCTCTACTTATTCTACTTGATCTCTCTGCTGCTTTTGACACTGTGGACCATCCTCTCCTACTGCAAATCCTTCACTCCATTGGTCTGCGTAACACTGCCCTCTCTTGGTTGTCGTCCTACCTTTCTGACCGTTCATTCTCTGTCTCCTCTCATGACTCCACCTCCCCCTCACTTCCACTAACTGTAGGGGTACCCCAAGGTTCTGTCCTTGGTCCTCTTCTCTCTCTATACGTCCTCACTAGGTAAGCTCATTAGTTCTTTTGGTTTCCAATATCATCTCTATGCTGATGACACTCAAATCTATCTTTCCTCTCCAGACCTCTCCCCTACTCTCCTCACTCGTATCTCCAACTGTCTCTGCTATCTCTTCCTGGATGTCCCAGCTCTTTCTTAAACTTAACATGTCTAAGACCGAGCTGATCATCTTCCCTCCCTCCCGCATAACCTCACCTCCTACAATCTCATTATCTATTGATGGCACTACTATCTCCTCTACCCCCCAAGTGCGCTGTCTTGGAGTAATCCTTGACTCCTCCCTCTCCTTCAAACCACACATTCAGCACCTCTCACAAACCTGCCGTTTTCATCTAAAAAATATTTCCAGGATCAGACCCTTTCTGACCCAGGATGCTACTAAGACTCTTATCCACTCACTGATCATCTCCAGACTGGACTACTGTAATCTCCTCCTGACTGGCATTCCTGACAAATACCTCTCTCCACTCCAATCTATCCTCAATGCTGCTGCCCGGCTAATTTTCCTCACCAAATGCACTACGTCCACCTCTCCTCTCTTACTAGTCCTTCACTGGCTCCCCTTCCCTTTCAGAATCCATTTCAAGCTTCTCACACTTGCTTACAAAACCCTCACCCACTCCTCTCCCATCTACATCTCTGATCTTATCTCGCTTTACACTCCCACCCGTCCTCTTCGCTCTGCTAATGCACGCCGACTCTCCTGCCTACGGATTACTTCCTCCCACCTCCAAGATTTTTCACGTGCTGCACCACTTCTCTGGAATTCCCTACCTCTCCCCCTCAGACTCTCCACCTCTCTACAAAACTTCAAATGGGCTCTCAAGACCCACTTCTTCACCAAACCCAGCCAAATCTCATCCTAAACCTCTGTTCCACGCTCTCTATGTACCCCATCTGTCTCACCCCTGTCTGTCTACCCCTCCCCTTTAGAATGTAAGCTCTCATGAGCAGGGCCCTCTTCCCTCATGTGCTTACTCTTTTCTTACTTTAATAATCTTCAGCTGCACCAAATCCAGCAGTCTTCTGCCACCTGATACTTATTCCAGTGTCATCTGCTGATGTAGCTATGTTTATTTACCCTGTACTTGTCCTATATTGTCATCAACTGTAAGTTGCTGTTTTCCTGTTTGATTATTTGTTTATGTACTCTGTAATTTGGTGCTGCGGAACCCTTGTGGCGCCATATAAATAAAGGATAATAATAATAAATAATATATTATATAGCAGTACGGTACAGTAGGCCACTGCTCTACCTACCTCTGTGTCGTCAAGTATACTATCCATCCATACCTGTGGTGCATTTTAGAAAAAAACATATCTCGGCAGAGCAATCTATATATCCATCATTTTTCAGACAGCAACAGTGGGTATTGTATTAGTCACCCAATCCATCACTTTTATAGGGTTACATGCATCCACATGCTACAGCCTGTCTCAATAATTTTACTGTCACGGTGTGTGTGTTTGTGTTTTTATTTGGGTATTTTTTGTTGTTGTAGAACTACAGGTACCAGCAAGCCCGTTATTTCCCCGCCTGCTGGTACTTGAGGTTCTCCAAGTACCAGCAAGTGGGGGAGGCTTGCTGGGCCTTGTAGTTCCACAACAAAAAAACAATATTCTTTTTTTACACATATGGCTATCAGCCCGGCACCCACCACACAGGGGTGCTGGGGACAGCCTCGGGCTTCACCCCTGGCCCTTGGGTGCCTCGAGGGGAGGAACCTCTTGATTTAAGGGATCCCCACTCCTCCAGGGAACCCCGGCCAGGGGTGACTAGTTGGAGGGGTAATGCCAGGGCCGCAGGGACCTACATAAAAGTGTCCCCTGGCTGTGGCATTATCTCTCTGGCTAGTGGAGCCCGGTGCTGGTTTTAAAAATATGGGGGACCCCTACATCTTTTGTCCCACGTATTTTTTGGAACCAGGACCCGTCTAAGAGCCCGGTGCTTGTTGTCTAAATACGGGGAACCTCTGTCCAATTTTTCCCCCAGTATTTAAATAACCAGGACCGGCTCAAAGAGGCTGGTTATACTAAGGAGGGGGGACCGCACACATTTTTTTTAACCCATTCAGACCCTTCTCCTTTAAGTTAATGGAAGCCCTGGACAACAAAATTGCATTCATGTCCTCCTCCCTCACCCTTCCCAGTCCCAAACACTCATTTTTTTTTCTTTAAAAATTTATAATATATCACAAGAACAATGAGCAGGCAGGCAGCGGGCATTGGCGGCATCGGACTGATATAGAAATTAGTGGTGGAGGGCTGGGTCAGTTGATTGTGGGAGAGTTTGTAAGCCATTGGCGGTGGCAGTGGGTATCGGCTCAGAGGCAGTAGCGGGCATTGGCTAAGGGTCATCGGCAGGATTCGGCGGACATTATGGCTGTAGTGCCTCACTAGCCACTGACCTCACCGCACGCCACTGTGGGACAGATGTAACATGCAGAGAGAGGTAGATTTTGGGAGAAGGAATGTCCTAGCATAACTGTTAATTGCAGTGTAATACTGTAATTCAACTGTGCAGCATTTGTGGCTAAATGTCAAAGAAGCCAGTATTTACCCTGCATGCAAAACAATAAATGTATTTGCACATACCTCCAAACTAACCCAATTTTTGCAGGACAGTCACTTTTTTTGGGAATGTCCAGCTAACCCAAATAACCCCCCCCCCCCCAGTGTCCCATAGTCATGGGGAAGGGGGGGGTGGAAGGCTCCCTGTAGCTTGTTGCTCTGCAAATATGCACATTGTGGGTAATTCAGACCTGATCGCTAGGGTGTGTTTTTTGCATCCCTGTGATCAGGTGGTTGCCGCCTACAGCGGAAGGGAAAATTTGCTGTGCAGGTGTGTGATCACATGTGCACAAGAGCTGCACAGCTCAGCACTTACTCAGCCATTGAGGTGACGTCACAAATCCTCCCACAAAACGCCGGGTCCCTCCAGTGTTTTTCCGGACACTCCCTAGAAACATTCAGTTGCCACCCACACAAACACCCTCTTCTTGTCAATCTTCTTGTGATCTCCGGACCGTCGCACCTACGCATTGTGGCGCATACGCATGTGCAGTGCAGACCTGATTGCCCGCTGGGTGAAAATAAATTGAAGCGATCTGGTCTGAATAAGCCCCAATGTCTATTCACGGGAGACAGAGGGGCTGGGGTATGGTCAGCAGCTCACAGAGCACCTATAATGACAAAAATGGGAGACATGGCTCATGATCGCGATATACCTGCGAAGGTACGCCCTCTATTGATTGACAGGCAGAGGCATTCGCATTTTCTGCGGAGCACCCGGAGAAAATGTAGGCACATGCACAGGATGGACCCTGCGTATATGCCCCCATCCTCTTCATAGTTTTTGGGGTTGGAACGAGCAGTGTGAAAACATCAATCGATGGGGGTAATTCCAAGTTGATCGCAGCAGGAATTTTGTTAGCAGTTGGGCAAAACCATGTGCACTGCATTTACGAACAGATGATTTTTTATATAAATTTTAAAATGTTAGTAAATGTGTGTTTTTTTCAACCTGGAAGCCCAACATCGATTAAGATCGATCTTAAATAGACCCCTGGGTTTTAAGGATAACCATGGTTGAGTCCAATAATTAATTCACATTGACCGAAGTTCTAATTAAGTAGTGATGTGCACCGGAAATTTTTCGGGTTTTGGGTTCGGTTCCGCGGCCGTGTTTTGGGTTCGGACGCGTTTTGGCAAAACCTCACCGAAATTTTTTTGTCGGATTCGGGTGTGTTTTGGATTCGGGTGTTTTTTTCAAAAAACCCTAAAAAACAGCTTAAATCATAGAATTTGGGGGTCATTTTGATCCCATAGTATTATTAACCTCAATAACCATAATTTCCACTCATTTTCAGTCTTTTTTGAACACCTCACACCTCACAATATTATTTTAATTGGTATTTGGTACCGGGGACACAGTACCTCAATCAAGTCTATAGTTGGCTCTGAAATCAGCATTAAACTGGATCCACACTTAGATTATCTGTTCAATTTTTTTTTCTAGTTGAAACAAAATTATGCTAATATGTGGCAGCAAATGACAATTGACCATTTGCTCCCAAACACTGGAAAACATCAAAAAATGGTCATTTAGATAAATTGGTTAAATCCATTTCATTTAGCTAATTTATCCAAACTACCTTTATTGTATCTTTGTGGGTGAATGATGTGTGGGTCAGTGTTGAGGGTGGTGGAGGAGATGGGTAATAGGCACAGCAGGGTGTGGACAGTCAAATAGTGTGCTTAGAGGTGCAGATAAATAGGGATATCTAATAATTCACCCACTATTCTATAGAATTATTAGATATCCCTATTTATCTGCATTACTCACCTAACACTCAGCATTTATCTACATGCTGATGCTATTCATAGCACTTAGCTTGCAAGTATTTTACCCATAAGAAGACACATTAGATGTTCCCTCTCTTTTCATTAAAGACGTCCCCAGCAACCATACTGTACTATACTACAACAGGAATAATTACTGTGGGGGATTATACCATTTGATCTGGAATAAAGGGAAAATATTGTGGAAAGAGTGCTGTAAGTGTATGATATGTAGAACTATTGCCAGGTTCTGACATTTGTCAAGTGAATTACTAATATACATTCAACTAATATTACATAGTGTCCAGTAATTCAGTATCAGACTAATTGATAAAGTCAATTTGGATCAATAATAAAGACACAACACAGGTAGCGAACCTTGATATTAATAAATGTATTTCCATTTATTATATATGGTAATTACATTATACAAACTTATTGTACTTTATCTCGTGTTTAGACAATTTTAACAAATTTATTAAAAGTAAATTTTTAAATCATCATTTGTGCGCCAGCAAAAGAGACATTCTTTTCTCTTCTCCTTTCCTGCATAACATTACTTGTCTCTGGTAGCACCCCCGAACGTCCTACAATTAATATTTAATATAACTGATGGACATTTATTGGGGCCTCTTCATACAAATATTTAGAATTTAATAGCTGGTGCAGAACACATCCCCTTCCCCCCATTCCCTGTATATCTGGATTCACCAAGGAAATGCTGATACTGACTCCAAGAAGAAAGGGAGTCTCTTCCCTATGAAGGTGAAGCCTTGTTTGGCGACGGCCTAGTTAATTTGATCTCGGCAGCTCCCGCAGGTAAGTCAACCTTCTTGCACTATGTTCCCTCTCAACGGATAAAGACGCATCATTATCTGATGCAGTCATTTCGGCCCAATAGATATGCAAGAAGTTAAGATTCCCCTTTCTTTGCAGGTAGAGGAAGGAGAAGAGGGAAGAGGTCTGTAGCCTCTTCAAGATTGCAGGAGCAGAGATTGTCCTCTGCTTCTGCCAAATCCACTGCATGACGCTAGGGCTTTCTTGCAGGAGCCCGCACCAGTGGGGGCACGTCTAAAACTCTTCAGTCAGTTCTGGATTCATTCGGACCTGGACTCGTGGGTTTTATAAATAGTGTCCCAAGGGTACAAACTGGGGTTTCAAGACGTTCCCCCTCACCGATTGTTCAAATCAGCCTTAGACAGCAGGGAGAAGGTTTTTATTCAAGCCACTTCGTGGTCCCGAAGCCGGACGGCTCAGTCAGACCAATCTGAAATCTGAAATCCCTCAATTTCTACCTAAAGAAATTCAATTTCAAGATGGAATCTCTCACGGTAGTGATCTCCAGTCCGGAGGAAGGAGATTTCATGGTTTTGGTAAACTTAAAGGATGCCTACTTACATGTTCCCATTTAGCCACTGCATCAAGCTACCTGAGGTTTGCAATTCAGGATTGTCATTACTAATTTCAGACGTTGCCATTTGGTCTGTCCACGGCTCCGAGGATTTTCACCAGGGTGATGGCGGAAATGATGGTTCTCCTTCGCAAGCAAGGAGTCACAATTATACCGTACTTGGATAATAGTTTGCTGTCTGTTTCCACTTCTCTTTTCTTGAGCCGCTCCGTTCTATGCCCTTGCGCACTATCCTAACTTCTCCCGTCTGCTTACTTTGTGCCTTCCAACGCACAATGCGAACTACAGGTAGTGCTGCAGGGCCCACACCTTTTTACTTGCCTTACAGAGCAGCTCTGGAGCTGTTACAGTGCCCAGCTGCTGCAAGAAATCAGCTTGAATGCTTCAGGGGCTGGGGCATAGCCAACATGAGCCCCACACCGAAGGAGGGTGGAGGTGTTTAATGCGAACTAGGGGTCATCCAAGCGCCGCAAAAGGCCGCCATGCCCTGCATAACCCTTTTCTCTTTTCATATGCAGATGAGGGTTCCAGCCAACTTTGGCCCACTGCTTGGATGACATCACCGTATGCAAATCCATCTTCTGCAGACCTTCTCCCAGGAATGCTTTTACTAGTTGTTGCATTTGGTTTGTTGTTTGGGGGTGCTTCAGTATTAGGCAGCCTTCTACCCTCCCATGTTCATCTCACCTGCCAGGTGAGATACTATGATCATGAAGTTGCTTCTCCCAGGGCAAGGCTCACCCATTGCCAGGCCGATGCAAGAACTGGCAGCCCGACTAGAACATCAGGAGGCTGCACAGGGCCACATCATCCGCTGTCTCCAGGATCTCTCTACTCGGCTGGATGGGATTCAGACAACTCTCCGTGGATCAGGCGCGTCTGGTGCGTCAACCACAGTGACTCCAGCTATAACCCCACCCACCTTACCCATTTCTGCTCCACGTCTTCATCTTCCAACGCCAGCAAAATTTGACGGATCTCCAAGATTCTGCAGGGGATTTCTCAACCAGTGTGAGACTGCAAGGGATATTGGACTCTTGAGTTCACGGGCCAATTTCATGGCAGTCTCGGATAGGAGGGCATTGTGGATTCACCAAGGGAATGCTGATGCTGACTCCAAGAAGAAAGGGAGTTTCTTCCCTATGAAGGTGAAGCCTTGTTTGGCGACGGCCTAGTTAATTTGATCTCGGCAGCTCCCGCAGGTAAGTCAACCTTCTTGCCCTATGTTCCCTCTCAACGGATGAAGACGCATCATTATCTAACGCAGTCATTTTGGCCCAATAGATATGCAAGAAGTTAAGATTCCCCTTTCTTTGCAGGTAGAGGAAGGAGAAGAGGGAAGAGGTCTGTAGCCTCTTCAAGATCGCAGGAGCAGAGATCGTCCTCTGCTTCTGCCAAATCCACTGCATGACGCTGGGGCTCTCTTGCAGGAGCCCACACCAGTGGGGGCACGTCTAAAACACTTCAGTCAGTTCTGGATTAATTTGGACCTGGACTCGTGGGTTTTACAAATAGTGTCCCAAGGGTACAAACTGGGGTTTCAAGACGTTCCCCCTCACCGATTGTTCAAATCGGCCTTAGTCAGCAGGGAGAAGGCTTTTATTCAAGCCTCTTCGTGGTCCCGAAGCCGGAAGGCTCAGTCAGACCAATCTGAAATCTGAAATCCCTCAATTTCTACCTAAAGAAATTCAATTTCAAGATGGAATCTCTCAGGGTAGGGATCTCCAGTCCGGAGGAAGGAGATTTCATGGTTTTGGTAGACATAAGGATGCCTACTTACATGTTCCGTTTAGCCACTGCATCAAGCTACCTGAGGTTTGCAATTCAGTATTGTCAAAACCAATTTCAGACGTTGCCGTTTGGTCTGTCCACGGCTCCGAGGATTTTCACCAGGGTGATGGCGGAAATGATGGTTCTCCTTCGCAAGCAAGGAGTCACAATTATCCCGTACTTGGATGATCTCTTGATAAAGGCGAGATCCAGGGACCAGTTGTTGCAAAACATTGCACTCTCCCTGACAGTTCTTCAACAACATGGTTGGCTCCTAAACTTGCCAAAATTGCAGTTGGTCCCAATGACGCGGTTGTTGTTTTTGGGAGTGATACTGGACACAGAAGAGGTTTTCTTCCAGTGGAAAGGCTATGGAGATCCAGAGTCTGGTCAAACAAATTCTGAAACCAGCAAGAGTGTTAATCCATCAATGCATTCGGTTGCTGGGGAAGATGGTTGCGGCCAACGAGGCCATTCAGTTTGGCAGGTTCCATGCTAGAGTGTTCCAGTGGGACCTGTTGGACAAGTTGTCCGGATCCCACCTACACATGCACCGGAGGATAATCCTGTCTTCCAAGACCAGAATATCACTCCATTGGCGGCTGCACAGTTCTCACCTCCTAGAGGGGCGATGGTTCGGGATCCAGGACTGGATCCTAGGGACCACGGATGCAACCCTCCGAGGCTGGGGAGCAGTCACACAGGGGGAAAACATCCAAGGAAGATGGTCAAGTCGGGAAAGTTGTCTCCACATAAATGTTCTGGAGTTAAGGGCCATTTAATAACTGCAGACACAGTACGCACTGGGACGGGTGCCCAGCATCCTCTACGGACTAAGAGAAAAGGATTTACCGGTAGGTATTAAAATCCTATTTTCTCTAACGTCCTAGAGGATGCTGGGGACTCTGTAAGGACCATGGGGATAGACGGGCTCCGCAGGAGACATGGGCACTTTAAGAAAGACTTTAGTTCTGGGTGTGCAGTGGCTCCTCCCTCTATGCCCCTACTCCATACCTCAGTTTGATACTGTGCCCAGTGGAAACTGTGTGCTTTTCAGGAGCTCTCCTGAGCTTTCTGACAGAAAGTATTTTGTTAGGTTTTTAATTTTCAGGGAGCACTGCTGGCAACAGACTCCCTGCATCGAGGGACTGAGGGGAGAGAAGCAGCCCTACTCTCTGAGTTGCAAGGTCCTGCTTCTTAGGCTACTGGACACCATTAGCTCCAGCGGGATTGGTACGCAGGATCTCACCCTCACCGTCCGTCCCAGAGCCGCGCCGCCGTCCCCCTCGCAGAGCCGGAAGATAGAAGCCGGGTGAGTATGAGAAGAAAAGAGACTTCAGCGGTGGCAGAAGACTTCATGATCTTCACTGAAGTAACGCACAGCACTGCAGCTGTGCGCCATTGCTCCCATACACCTCACATACTCTGGTCACTGTAAGGGTGCAGGGCGCCCTGGGCAGCAATATAAACCTCTTTTTGCAAAAATATAACATATATACAGCTGAGCACTGTATATATGTATGAGCCCCCGCCAATTTTACAGTTTAAGCGGGACAGAAGCCCGCCGCCGAGGGGGCGGGGCTTCTCCCTCAGCACTCACCAGCGCCATTTTTTCTCCACAGCACCGCTGAGGCAGCTCCCCAGACTCTCGCCTGCTGAAACCACGGTAGACAAGAGGGTTGAAAAGAGGGGGGGGGCACATAATTCGGCGCAAATTACATACAGCAGCACTACTGGGCAAACATTAAGTTACTGTGTTATTCCTGGGTTATATAGCGCTGGGGTGTGTGCTGGCATACTCTCTCTCTCTGTCTCTCCAAAGGGCCTTGTGGGGAAACTGTTTTCAGAAAAAGCATTCCCTGTGTGTGTGGTGTGTCGGTACACGTGTGTCGACATGTCTGAGGAAGAAGGCTATATTAGAGAGGAGCGGGAGCAAATTAATGTGGTGTCTCTGCGACAGCTGATTGGATGGATATGTGGAATGTTTTAAATGCTAGTGTAAACTCAGTGCACAAAAGATTAGACAAGGCTGAAGCTTCGGGACAGTCAGGGTCTCAACCCATGCCTGATCCTATGTCGCAGGGACTGTCAGGGTCTCATAAGCGCCCACTATCCCAGATTGTTGACACAGATACTGACACGGATTCTGACTCCAGTGTCGATTACGATGATGCAAAGTTACAGCCAAAATTGGCAAAATCCATTCGATATAGGATTATGGCAATAAAAGATGTTTTGCACATCACAGAGGAACCCCCTGTCCCTGACAAGAGGGTACATAAGTACAAGGGAAAGAAGCCTGAGGTAACCTTTCCCCCCTCACACGAGCTGAACGAGTTATGTGAAAAAGCCTGGGAATCTCCAGATAAAAGACTGCAGATTTCCAAAAGGATTCTTATGGCGTATCCTTTCCCATCAATGGATAGGTTAAGATGGGAATCCTCCCCTAGGGTGGACAAAGCATTAACACGCTTATCCAAGAAGGTAGCCCTCCCGTCCCAGGATACGGCTACCCTCAAAGAGTCTGCTGACCGCAAACAGGAGATAACCCTGAAGTCCATTTATACACATTCGGGTACCTTACTCAGACCGGCAATTGCGTCGGCCTGGGTGTGTAGTGCTGTAGCAGCATGGACGGATACCTTATCTGAGGGGATGGATACCCTAGATAAGGATACTATTTTATTGACCCTGGGGCATATAAGAGATGCTGTCCTATATGTGTGTATGCAAAGTACAGGTGGTGCTGCAGGGCTCACACCCTTTTACTTGTCTTGTAGAGCAACTCTGGAGCTGTTATTGGATCCATCTGCTGCAGGCCTTCCCCCAGGAATGCTTGCACTAGTTGTTGCATTTGGTTTGTTGTTTGGGGGTGCTTCAGTATTAGGCAGCCTTCTGCCCTCCCACATTCATCTGAAAATGTGTTCTCCCTGCAGTTGTTGTCCCCAGATGAGAGTTCCCTTGTGCTTCCTCAGTTGAATTTCCTTAACTTGATGGGGGTGTGCCCGAGCAGCCGCCCTCCACAGCCCTATCCCAACACATACTTATCTTGCATATGAGATCTCTTGATCATGAAGATAGTTCTCACAGGGTGAGGTTCATCCATTACATTTTAAAGTAGGAAGGTACAAATTACATATTCGAATTACATATATGTGCTGGATTCAAATGTTTTCCCCCCTTCCTTTCTCAATTGTGCCCATCAGCAGCTATTCTTATGTTGCAGCCAATGGTTGTGACACATTTTTTTCTTCTGTGGGGTACACTGGACTCCACAAGGATTCATATTGGGGTGTAGAGTAGGATCTTGATCTGAGGCACCAACAAGCTCAAAGCTTTTGACTGTTCACAAGATACTCAGCGCCCCCTCCTCTATAACCTCGCTTCCATGAACAGGGAGCTCAGTTTGTAGTTGGTGCCTTCAGTAGCAGGCCACTTAACAGGGGGCTGCCTCAGGCATCCTATTCTTAGCTATTAATTTTGACAAGAAAAGAAGAACTTTTTTAATAAGAATCTACAAGGGCTGCAGCAGGCTAGGTCTAATAGACATATTTACTGCAGCTCCATCACTCCCAGCGGCACAGTATACTCCAGTGCCCCGGTTGCTGGGTCACTGCAGCGGAGGCTCCGGTTCCTTCCTAAGGTCAGTCACACACACACCGCCCTCCGGGATCACGAGGCCGCTGATGAAAGGGTGGTAAGGGTCTTCTGTGCCCGCTTTATACTGTGATCCAGCGTGGCTGTAGGGGGCGGGCCGTGTGCGCACTGGCGTGGACACTGATTACTGGGCAGCTGCTCCACTAGCCACCAGGGACAGTTAAGGAGCACAGCTCTGGGGGTTTTTCTCCTATATTAACCCCATTTTGTACTACCCGCAGTGCATTGTGATAGGTAATAGGGCCTGATTCGGGTTGGATTGCAATCGCAATAAGCAATCCAACTGCAAAAATTGCTAAGAGCATACGCATCCGCCTGCAGATAATGCGATCGCCTCTGCCAGTCAATCGGTGCAGGGGGGGGGGAGGGGGGTCAACAACACTCCATTCCCAAGTCAGAGATGGAGCGGTGCGGGGGCAGGGTTTCAATATTGGGTCGGCAACGGAGAAACAGGAGGCGTGGTCAGAGCGGCTGCATGACATCTCATGGGCCGGACTCCGCCAGTGGAGCCCCAGCGTCATGCAGTAGATTTTGTAGAGGCCGGGGAGGACTTCTGTTCCTGGGAGCTAGCTGTGTTGTGCATCTTTTTTCCTCTGCCCCTACCTCTGGCAAGAAAGGACGCACCTCACACTTTCTTGTTTCTTTGTGACCGAAAGGACTGCATTTGATAATGCAGAGCTTTCTTATGCTGTGAGGGAACATAAGGTAAAAAATTTGATTTTCCAGCTGTAGCTGTGCGTGTTAATGCTTTGTCCATCCTAGGGGAGGATTCCCATCGTAACCTATCCGTTGATGGGAAAGGATACGCCATAAGAATCCTTTTGGAAATCTGCAGTCTTTTATCTGGAGATTCCCAAGCTTTTTCACATAACTCGTTCAGCTCGTGTGAGGGGGGAAAGGTTACCTCAGGCTTCTTTCCCTTGTACATATGTACCCTCTTGTCAGGGACAGGGGGTTCCTCTGTGATGTGCAAAACATCTTTTATTGCCATAATCCTATATCGAATGGATTTTGCCAATTTTGGCTGTAACTTTGCATCAACGTAATCGACACTGGAGTCAGAATCCGTGTCGGTATCTGTGTCAACAATCTGGGATAGTGTGCACTTATGAGACCCTGACAGTCCCTGCGACATATGATCAGGCATGGGTTGAGACCCTGACTGTCCCAAAGCTTCAGCCTTGTCTAATCTTTTGTGCAATGAGTTTACACTAGCATTTAAAACATTCCACATATCCATCCAATCAGGTGTCGGCGGAGACACCACATTCATTTGCTCCCGCTCCTCTCTAATATAGCCATCTTCCTCAGACATGTCGACATACGTGTACCGACACACCACACACACACAGGGAATGCTTTTCTGAAGACAGTTTCCCCACAAGGCCCATTGGAGAGACAGAGAGAGAGAGTATGCCAGCACACACCCCAGCGCTATATAACCCAGGAATAACACAGTAACTTAATGTTTGTCCAGTAGCGCTGCTGTATGTCATTTGCGCCGAATTATGTGCCCCCCCTCTCTTTTCAACCCTCTTGTCTACCATGGTATAAGCAGGGGAGAGTCCGGGCAGCTTCCTCTCAGCGGTGCTGTGGAGAAAAAATGGCGCTGGTGAGTGCTGAGGGAGAAGCCCCGCCCCCTCGGCGGCGGGCTTCTGTCCCGCTTAAACTGTAAAATTGGCAGGGGCTCATACATATACAGTGCCCAGCTGTATATATGTTATATTTTTGCCAAAAAGAGGTTTATATTGCTGCCCAGGGCGCCCCCCCTGCGCCCTGCACCCTTACAGTGACCGGAGTATGTGAGGTGTATGGGAGCAATGGTGCACAGCTGCAGTGCTGTGCGTTACCTCAGTGAAGATCATGAACTCTTCTGCCGCCTCTGAAGTCTTCTTTTCTTCTCATACTCACCCGGCTTCTATCTTCTGAATCTGCAAGGGGGACGGCGGCGCGGCTCTGGGACGGACGGCGAGGGTGAGATCCTGCGTACCAATCCCTCTGGAGCTAATTGTGTCCAGTAGCCTAAGAAGCAGGACCTTGCAACTCAGAGAGTAGAGCTGCTTCTCTCCCCTCAGTCCCTCGATGCAGGGAGTCTGTTGCCAGCAGTGCTCCCTGAAAATTAAAAACCTAACAAAATACTTTCTGTCAGAAAGCTCAGGAGAGCTCCTGAAAAGCACCCAGTTTCAAATGGGCACAGTATCAAACTGAGGTATGGAGGAGGGGCATAGAGGGAGGAGCCAGTGCACACCCAGAACTAAAGTCTTTCTTAAAGTGCCCATGTCTCCTGCGGAGCCCGTCTATCCCCATGGTCCTTACGGAGTCCCCAGCATACTCTAGGACATTAGAGAAACTAGAATTTTAGTTTGGGGGTGCTTCAGTATTAGGCAGCCTTCTGCCCTCCCATGTTCATCTAAAAAAGATGTGTTCTCCCTGCAGTTGTTGTCCCCAGATGAGAGTTCCCTTGTGCTGCCTCAGTTGAATCTCCTTTACTTGACAGAGATGTGCCTGAGCAGCGGCCCTCCCCAGCCCTATCCCAAATCATACTTATTTTGCATAGGAGATACCATGGTCATGAAGATTGTTCTCCCAGGGTGAGGTTCATTCATTGCATTCTGGGTATGCTGACTCCTGTGATTTCCCCAAATGGGGGAAACTCGACTGCATTATTTGTGGTAGTGGGGGACTGTGTTTGTGCTTTCCTCTGGTCAGCTCTGGTAAAAGTCAGATTTCTTTGTCTCAGATCTTCCTCTAGCCTTGTTTTTCTTTCGAGAGTTCCCTTGTGCTGCCTCAGTTGGATCTCCTTCACTTGACAGGGGGGTGCCCGAGCAGCGACCCTCCCCAGCTCTAGCCCAACTCCTACTTACCTGCCAGGTTAGATACTATGATCATGAAGGTGCTTCTCCCAGGGCAAGGCTCACCCATTGCACTCTGGGTGTGCTGCTCCTGCGATTTCCCCAAATGTGGGAAACTTGACTGCATAATTTGTGTTTCCCGTGGTCGGATCTCGTATAATTCAGATCTCTTTGTCTCAGGTCTCTCTCCAGCCTAGTTTGCTGTCTGTTTCCACTTCTCTTTTCTTGAGCCGTTCCCTTCTATGCCCTTGCGCACGATCCTGACTTCTCCCGTCTGCTTACTTTGTGCCTTCCAATGCACAATGCAAACTACAGGTAGTGCTGCAGGGCCCACACCCTTTTACTTGCCGTACAGAGCAGCTCTGGAGCTGTTACAGTGCCCAGCTACTGCAAGAAATCAGCTTGAATGCTTCAGGGGCTGGGGCATAGCCAATATGAGCCCCACACCGAAGGAGGGTGGAGGTGTTTAATGCAAACTAGGGGTCAGCCAAGCGCCGCAAAAGGCCGCCATGCCCTGCACGCCCCTTTTCTCTTTTCATATGCAGACGAGGGTTGAAGCCAACTTTGACCCACTGCTTGGATGACATCACCATATGCAAACCCATCTGCTGCAGGCCTTCCCCCAGGAATGCTTGCACTTGTTGTTGCATTTGGTTTGTTGTTTGGGGGTGCTTCAGTATTAGGCAGCCTTCTGCCCTCCCATGTTCATCTGAAAATATGTGTTCTCCCTGCAGTTGTTGTCCCCAGATGAGAGTTCCCTTGTGCTGCCTCAGTTGAATCTCCTTTACTTGACAGAGATGTGCCTGAGCAGCGGCCCTCCCCAGCCCTATCCCAAATCATACTTATTTTGCATAGGAGATACCATGGTCATGAAGATTGTTCTCCCAGGGTGAGGTTCATTCATTGCATTCTGGGTATGCTGACCTCTGTGATTTCCCCAAATGTGGGAAACTCGACTGCATTATTTGTGGTAGTGGGGGACTGTGTTTGTGCTTTCCTCTGGTCAGCTCTGGTAAAAATCAGATTTCTTTGTCTCAGATCTTCCTCTAGCCTTGTTTTTCTTTCGAGAGTTCCCTTGTGCTGCCTCAGTTGGATCTCCTTCACTTGACAGGGGGGTGCCCGAGCAGCGACCCTCCCCAGCTCTAGCCCAACTCCTACTTACCTGCCAGGTGAGATACTATGATCATGAAGGTGCTTCTCCCAGGGCAAGGCTCACCCATTGCACTCTGGGTGTGCTGCTCCTGCGATTTCCCCAAATGTGGGAAACTTGACTGCATAATTTGTGTTTCCCCTGGTCGGCTCTCGTATAATTCAGATCTCTTTGTCTCAGGTCTCTCTCCAGCCTAGTTTGCTGTCCGTTTCCACTTCTCTTTTCTTGAGCCGCTCCCTTCTATGCCCTTGCGCACTATCCTGACTTCTCCCGTCTGCTTACTTTGTGCCTTCCAACGCACAATGCAAACTACAGGTAGTGCTGCAGGGCCCACACCCTTTTACTTGCCTTACAGAGCAGCTCTGGAGCTGTTACAGTGCCCAGCTGCTGCAAGAAATCAGCTTGAATGCTTCAGGGGCTGGGGCATAGCCAACATGAGCCCCACACCAAAGGAGGGTGGAGGTGTTTAATGCAAACTAGGGGTCAGCCAAGCGCCGCAAAAGGCCGCCATGCCCTGCATAACCCTTTTCTCTTTTCATATGCAGACGAGGGTTGAAGCCAACTTTGACCCACTGCTTGGATGACATCACCATATGCAAATCCATCTGCGGCAGGCCTTCCCCCAGGAATGCTTGCACTAGTTGTTGCATTTGGTTTGTTGTTTGGGGGTGCTTCAGTATTAGGCAGCCTTCTGCCTTCCCATGTTCATCTGAAATTATGTGTTCTCCCTGCAGTTGTTGTCCCCAGATGAGAGTTCCCTTGTGCTGCCTCAGTTGAATCTCCTTTACTTGACAGAGATGTGCCTGAGCAGCGGCCCTCCCCAGCCCTATCCCAAATCATACTTATTTTGCATAGGAGATACCATGGTCATGAAGATTGTTCTCCCAGGGTTAGGTTCATTCATTGCATTCTGGGTATGCTGACCCCTGTGATTTCCCCAAATGTGGGAAACTCAACTGCATTATTTGTGGTAGTGGGGGACTGTGTTTGTGCTTTCCTCTGGTCAGCTCTGGTAAAAGTCAGATTTCTTTGTCTCAGATCTTCCTCTAGCCTTGTTCTTCTTTCGAGAGTTCCCTTGTGCTGCCTCAGTTGGATCTCCTTCACTTGACAGGGGGGTGCCCGAGCAGCGACCCTCCCCAGCTCTAGCCCAACTCCTACTTACCTGCCAGGTGAGATACTATGATCATGAAGGTGCTTCTCCCAGGGCAAGGCTCACCCATTGCACTCTGGGTGTGCTGCTCCTGCGATTTCCCCAAATGTGGGAAACTTGACTGCATAATTTGTGTTTCCCGTGGTCGGATCTCGTATAATTCAGATCTCTTTGTCTCAGGTCTCTCTCCAGCCTAGTTTGCTGTCTGTTTCCACTTCTCTTTTCTTGAGCCGTTCCCTTCTATGCCCTTGCGCACGATCCTGACTTCTCCCGTCTGCTTACTTTGTGCCTTCCAATGCACAATGCAAACTACAGGTAGTGCTGCAGGGCCCACACCCTTTTACTTGCCGTACAGAGCAGCTCTGGAGCTGTTACAGTGCCCAGCTACTGCAAGAAATCAGCTTGAATGCTTCAGGGGCTGGGGCATAGCCAATATGAGCCCCACACCGAAGGAGGGTGGAGGTGTTTAATGCAAACTAGGGGTCAGCCAAGCGCCGCAAAAGGCCGCCATGCCCTGCATGCCCCTTTTCTCTTTTCATATGCAGACGAGGGTTGAAGCCAACTTTGACCCACTGCTTGGATGACATCACCATATGCAAACCCATCTGCTGCAGGCCTTCCCCCAGGAATGCTTGCACTTGTTGTTGCATTTGGTTTGTTGTTTGGGGGTGCTTCAGTATTAGGCAGCCTTCTGCCCTCCCATGTTCATCTGAAAATATGTGTTCTCCCTGCAGTTGTTGTCCCCAGATGAGAGTTCCCTTGTGCTGCCTCAGTTGAATCTCCTTTACTTGACAGAGATGTGCCTGAGCAGCGGCCCTCCCCAGCCCTATCCCAAATCATACTTATTTTGCATAGGAGATACCATGGTCATGAAGATTGTTCTCCCAGGGTGAGGTTCATTCATTGCATTCTGGGTATGCTGACCTCTGTGATTTCCCCAAATGTGGGAAACTCGACTGCATTATTTGTGGTAGTGGGGGACTGTGTTTGTGCTTTCCTCTGGTCAGCTCTGGTAAAAGTCAGATTTCTTTGTCTCAGATCTTCCTCTAGCCTTGTTTTTCTTTCGAGAGTTCCCTTGTGCTGCCTCAGTTGGATCTCCTTCACTTGACAGGGGGGTGCCCGAGCAGCGACCCTCCCCAGCTCTAGCCCAACTCCTACTTACCTGCCAGGTGAGATACTATGATCATGAAGGTGCTTCTCCCAGGGCAAGGCTCACCCATTGCACTCTGGGTGTGCTGCTCCTGCGATTTCCCCAAATGTGGGAAACTTGACTGCATAATTTGTGTTTCCCCTGGTCGGCTCTCGTATAATTCAGATCTCTTTGTCTCAGGTCTCTCTCCAGCCTAGTTTGCTGTCCGTTTCCACTTCTCTTTTCTTGAGCCGCTCCCTTCTATGCCCTTGCGCACTATCCTGACTTCTCCCGTCTGCTTACTTTGTGCCTTCCAACGCACAATGCAAACTACAGGTAGTGCTGCAGGGCCTACACCCTTTTACTTGCCTTACAGAGCAGCTCTGGAGCTGTTACAGTGCCCAGCTGCTGCAAGAAATCAGCTTGAATGCTTCAGGGGCTGGGGCATAGCCAACATGAGCCCCACACCAAAGGAGGGTGGAGGTGTTTAATGCAAACTAGGGGTCAGCCAAGCGCCGCAAAAGGCCGCCATGCCCTGCATAACCCTTTTCTCTTTTCATATGCAGACGAGGGTTGAAGCCAACTTTGACCCACTGCTTGGATGACATCACCATATGCAAATCCATCTGCGGCAGGCCTTCCCCCAGGAATGCTTGCACTAGTTGTTGCATTTGGTTTGTTGTTTGGGGGTGCTTCAGTATTAGGCAGCCTTCTGCCTTCCCATGTTCATCTGAAAATATGTGTTCTCCCTGCAGTTGTTGTCCCCAGATGAGAGTTCCCTTGTGCTGCCTCAGTTGAATCTCCTTTACTTGACAGAGATGTGCCTGAGCAGCGGCCCTCCCCAGCCCTATCCCAAATCATACTTATTTTGCATAGGAGATACCATGGTCATGAAGATTGTTCTCCCAGGGTTAGGTTCATTCATTGCATTCTGGGTATGCTGACCCCTGTGATTTCCCCAAATGTGGGAAACTCAACTGCATTATTTGTGGTAGTGGGGGACTGTGTTTGTGCTTTCCTCTGGTCAGCTCTGGTAAAAGTCAGATTTCTTTGTCTCAGATCTTCCTCTAGCCTTGTTCTTCTTTCGAGAGTTCCCTTGTGCTGCCTCAGTTGGATCTCCTTCACTTGACAGGAGGCTGCTCGAGCAGCGACCCTCCCCAGCTCTAGCCCAACTCCTACTTACCTGCCAGGTGAGATACTATGATCATGAAGGTGCTTCTCCCAGGGCAAGGCTCACCCACTGCACTCTGGGTGTGCTGCCCCTGCGATTTCCCCAAATGTGGGACACTTGACTGCATAATTTGTGTTTCACCTGGTCGGCTCTCGTATAATTCAGATCTCTTTGTCTCAGGTCTCTCTCCAGCCTAGTTTGCTGTCTGTTTCCACTTCTTTTTTCTTGAGCCCCTCCCTTTTATACCCTTGTGCACTATCCTGACTTCTCCTCCCGTCTGCTTACTTTGTGCCTTCCAATGCACAATGCAAACTACAGGTAGTGCTGCAGGGCCCACACCCTTTTACTTGCCTTACAGAGCAGCTCTGGAGCTGTTACAGTGCCCAGCTGCTGCAAGAAATCAGCTTGAATGCTTCAGGGGCTGGGGCATAGCCAACATGAGCCCCACACCGAAGGAGGGTGGAGGTGTTCAATGCAAACTAGGGGTCAGCCAAGCTCCGCAAAAGGCCGCCATGCCATGCACGCCCCTTTTCTCTTTTCATATGCAGACGAGGGTTGAAGCCAACTTTGACCAACTGCTTGGATGACATCACCATATGCAAATCCATCTGCGGCAGGCCTTCCCCCAGGAATGCTTGCACTAGTTGTTGCATTTGGTTTGTTGTTTGGGGGTGCTTCAGTATTAGGCAGCCTTCTGCCCTCCCATGTTCATCTGAAAATATGTGTTTTCCCTGCAGTTGTTGTCCCCAGGTGAGAGTTCCCTTGTGCTGCCTCAGTTGAATCTCCTTTACTTGACAGAGATGTGCCTGAGCAGCGGCCCTCCCCAGCCCTATCCCAAATCATACTTATTTTGCATAGGAGATACCATGGTCATGAAGATTGTTCTCCCAGGGTTAGGTTCATTCATTGCATTCTGGGTATGCTGACCCCTGTGATTTCCCCAAATGTGGGAAACTTGACTGCATTATTTGTGGTAGTGGGGGCCTGTGTTTGTGCTTTCCTCTGGTCAGCTCTGGTAAAAGTCAGATTTCTTTGTTTCAGATCTTCCTCTAGCCTTGTTCTTCTTTCGAGAGTTCCCTTGTGCTGCCTCAGTTGGATCTCCTTCACTTGACAGGGGGGTGCCCGAGCAGCGACCCTTCCCAGCTCTAGCCCAACTCCTACTTACCTGCCAGGTGAGATACTATGATCATGAAGTTGCTTCTCCCAGGGCAAGGCTCACCCATTGCACTCTGGGTGTGCTGCCCCTGCGATTTCCCCAAATGTGGGACACTTGACTGCATAATTTGTGTTTCACCTGGTCGGCTCTCGTATAATTCAGATCTCTTTGTCTCAGGTCTCTCTCCAGCCTAGTTTGCTGTCTGTTTCCACTTCTCTTTTCTTGAGCCGCTCCCTTCTATGCCCTTGTGCACTATCCTGACTTCTCCCGTCTGCTTACTTTGTGCCTTCCAACGCACAATGCAAACTACAGGTAGTGCTGCAGGGCCCATACCCTTTTACTTGCCTTACAGAGCAGCTCTGGAGCTGTTACAGTGCCCAGCTGCTGCAAGAAATCAGCTTAAATGCTTCAGGGGCTGGGGCATAGCCAACATGAGCCCCACACCGAAGGAGGGTGGAGGTGTTTAATGCAAACTAGGGGTCAGCCAAGCGCCGCAAAAGGCCGCCATGCCCTGCACGCCCCTTTTCTCTTTTGATATGCAGACAAGGGTTGAAGTCAACTTTGACCCACTGCTTGGATGACATCACCATATGCAAATCCATCTGCGGCAGGCCTTCCCCCAGAAATGCTTGCACTAGTTGTTGCATTTGGTTTGTTGTTTGGGGGTGCTTCAGTATTAGGCAGCCTTCTGCCCTCCCATGTTCATCTGAAAATATGTGTTCTCCCTGCAGTTGTTGTCCCCAGATGAGAGTTCCCTTGTGCTGCCTCAGTTGAATCTCCTTTACTTGACAGAGATGTGCCTGAGCAGCGGCCCTCCCCAGCCCTATCCCAAATCATACTTATTTTGCATAGGAGATACCATGGTCATGAAGATTGATCTCCCAGGGTGAGGTTCATTCATTGCATTCTGGGTATGCTGACCCCTGTGATTTCCCCAAATGTGGGAAACTCGACTGCATTATTTGTGGTAGTGGGGGACTGTGTTTGTGCTTTCCTCTGGTCAGCTCTGGTAAAAGTCAGATTTCTTTGTCTCAGATCTTCCTCTAGCCTTGTTCTTCTTTCGAGAGTTCCCTTGTGCTGCCTCAGTTGGATCTCCTTCACTTGACAGGGGGGTGCCCGAGCAGCGACCCTCCCCAGCTCTAGCCCAACTCCTACTTACCTGCCAGGTGAGATACTATGATCATGAAGTTGCTTCTCCCAGGGCAAGGCTCACCCATTGCACTCTGGGTGTGCTGCCCCTGCGATTTCCCCAAATGTGGGAAACTTGACTGCATAATTTGTGTTTCCCCTGGTCGGTTCTCATATAATTCATATCTCTTTGTCTCAGGTCTCTCTCCAGCCTAGTTTGCTGTCTGTTTCCACTTCTTTTTTTTTGAGCCCCTCCCTTCTATACCCTTGTGCACTATCCTGACTTCTCCTCCCATCCGCTTACTTTGTACCTTACAATGCACAATGCAAACTACAGGTAGTGCTGCAGGGCCCACACCCTTTTACTTGCCTTACAGAGCAGCTCTGGAGCTGTTACAGTGCCAAGCTGCTGCAAGAAATCAGCTTGAATGCTTCAGGGGCTGGGGCATGGCCAACATGAGCCCCACACCGAAGGAGGGTGGGGGTGTTTAATGCGAACTAAGGGTCATCCAAGCGCCGTAAAAGGCCGCCATGCCCTGCATACCCCTTTTCTCTTTTCATATGCAGATGAGGGTTCCAGCCAACTTTGGCCCACTGCTTGGATGACATCACCGTATGCAAATCCGTCTTCTGCAGACCTTCCCCCAGGAATGCTTGTACTAGTTGTTGCATTTGGTTTTTTGTTTGGGGGTGCTTCAGTATTAGGCAGCCTTCTGCCCTCCCATGTTCATCTGAAAATGTGTTCTCCCTGCAGTTGTTGTCCCCAGATGAGAGTTCCCTTGTGCTGCCTCAGTTGAATCTCCTTTACTTGACAGAGATGTGCCTGAGCAGCGGCCCTCCCCAGCCATATCCCAAATCATACTTATTTTGCATAGGAGATACCATGGTCATGAAGATTGTTCTCCCAGGGTGAGGTTCATTCATTGCATTCTGGGTATGCTGACCCCTGTGATTTCCCCAAATGTGGGAAACTCGACTGCATTATTTGTGGTAGTGGGGGACTGTGTTTGTGCTTTCCTCTGGTCAGCTCTGGTAAAAGTCAGATTTCTTTGTCTCAGATCTTCCTCTAGCCTTGTTCTTTTTTCGAGAGTTCCCTTGTGCTGCCTCAGTTGGATCTCCTTCATTTGACAGGGGGGTACCCGAGCAGCGACCCTCCCCAGCTCTAGCCCAACTCCTACTTACCTGCCAGGTGAGATACTATGATTATGAAGGTGCTTCTCCCAGGGCAAGGCTCACCCATTGCAATCTGTGTGTGCTGCTCCTGCGATTTCCCCAAATGTGGGACACTTGACTGCATAATTTGTGTTTCCCCTGGTCGGCTCTCGTATAATTCAGATCTCTTTGTCTCAGGTCTCTCTCCAGCCTAGTTTGCTGTCTGTTTCCACTTCTCTTTTCTTGAGCCGCTCCCTTCTATGCCCTTGCGCACTATCCTAACTTCTCCCGTCTGCTTACTTTGTGCCTTCCAACGCACAATGCGAACTACAGGTAGTGCTGCAGGGCCCACACCTTTTTACTTGCCTTACAGAGCAGCTCTGGAGCTGTTACAGTGCCCAGCTGCTGCAAGAAATCAGCTTGAATGCTTCAGGGGCTGGGGCATAGCCAACATGAGCCCCACACCGAAGGAGGGTGGAGGTGTTTAATGCGAACTAGGGGTCATCCAAGTGCCGCAAAAGGCCGCCATGCCCTGCATAACCCTTTTCTCTTTTCATATGCAGATGAGGGTTCCAGCCAACTTTGGCCCACTGCTTGGATGACATCACCATATGCAAATCCATCTGCGGCAGGCCTTCCCCCAGGAATGCTTGCACTAGTTGTTGCATTTGGTTTGTTGTTTGGGGGTGCTTCAGTATTAGGCAGCCTTCTGCCCTCCCATGTTCATCTGAAAATATGTGTTCTCCCTGCAGTTGTTGTCCCCAGATGAGAGTTCCCTTGTGCTGCCTCAGTTGAATCTCCTTTACTTGACAGAGATGTGCCTGAGCAGCGGCCCTCCCCAGCCCTATCCCAAATCATACTTATTTTGCATAGGAGATACCATGGTCATGAAGATTGTTCTCCCAGGGTTAGGTGCATTCATTGCATTCTGGGTATGCTGACCCCTGTGATTTCCCCAAATGTGGGAAACTCGACTGCATTATTTGTGGTAGTGGGGGACTGTGTTTGTGCTTTCCTCTGGTCAGCTCTGGTAAAAGTCAGATTTCTTTGTCTCAGATCTTCCTCTAGCCTTGTTCTTCTTTCGAGAGTTCCCTTGTGCTGCCTCAGTTGGATCTCCTTCACTTGACAGGGGGCTGCTCGAGCAGCGACCCTCCCCAGCTCTAGCCCAACTCCTACTTAGTTGCTTCTCCCAGGGCAAGGCTCACCCATTGCACTCTGGGTGTGCTGTCC
Organism: Pseudophryne corroboree; assembly: GCF_028390025.1. NCBI lineage: Eukaryota > Metazoa > Chordata > Amphibia > Anura > Myobatrachidae > Pseudophryne > Pseudophryne corroboree. Next base: position 953,780 of record NW_026967612.1, read on the forward strand.
CTGCGATTTCCCCAAATGTGGGACACTTGACTGCATAATTTGTGTTTCACCTGGTCGGCTCTCGTATAATTCAGATCTCTTTGTCTCAGGTCTCTCTCCAGCCTAGTTTGCTGTCTGATCCACTTCTCTTTTCTTGAGCCGCTCCCTTCTATGCCCTTGTGCACTATCCTGACTTCTCCCGTCTGCTTACTTTGTGCCTTCCAACGCACAATGCAAACTACAGGTAGTGCTGCAGGGCCCATACCCTTTTACTTGCCTTACAGAGCAGCTCTGGAGCTGTTACAGTGCCCAGCTGCTGCAAGAAATCAGCTTAAATGCTTCAGGGGCTGGGGCATAGCCAACATGAGCCCCACACCGAAGGAGGGTGGAGGTGTTTAATGCGAACTAGGGGTCATCCAAGCGCCGCAAAAGGCCGCCATGCCCTGCATAACCCTTTTCTCTTTTCATATGCAGATGAGGGTTCCAGCCAACTTTGGCCCACTGCTTGGATGACATCACCATATGCAAATCCATCTGCGGCAGGCCTTCCCCCAGGAATGCTTGCACTAGTTGTTGCATTTGGTTTGTTGTTTGGGGGTGCTTCAGTTTTAGGCAGCCTTCTGCCCTCCCATGTTCATCTGAAAATATGTGTTCTCCCTGCAGTTGTTGTCCCCAGATGAGAGTTCCCTTGTGCTGCCTCAGTTGAATCTCCTTTACTTGACAGAGATGTGCCTGAGCAGCGGCCCTCCCCAGCCCTATCCCAAATCATACTTATTTTGCATAGGAGATACCATGGTCATGAAGAGTGTTCTCCCAGGGTTAGGTGCATTCATTGCATTCTGGGTATGCTGACCCCTGTGATTTCCCCAAATGTGGGAAACTCGACTGCATTATTTGTGGTAGTGGGGGACTGTGTTTGTGCTTTCCTCTGGTCAGCTTTGGTAAAAGTCAGATTTCTTTGTCTCAGATCTTCCTCTAGCCTTGTTCTTCTTTCGAGAGTTCCCTTGTGCTGCCTCAGTTGGATCTCCTTCACTTGACAGGGGGCTGCTCGAGCAGCGACCCTCCCCAGCTCTAGCCCAACTCCTACTTAGTTGCTTCTCCCAGGGCAAGGCTCACCCATTGCACTCTGGGTGTGCTGTTCCTGCGATTTCCCCAAATGTGGGACACTTGACTGCATAATTTGTGTTTCACCTGGTCGGCTCTCGTATAATTCAGATCTCTTTGTCTCAGGTCTCTCTCCAGCCTAGTTTGCTGTCTGATCCACTTCTCTTTTCTTGAGCCGCTCCCTTCTATGCCCTTGTGCACTATCCTGACTTCTCCCGTCTGCTTACTTTGTGCCTTCCAACGCACAATGCAAACTACAGGTAGTGCTGCAGGGCCCATACCCTTTTACTTGCCTTACAGAGCAGCTCTGGAGCTGTTACAGTGCCCAGCTGCTGCAAGAAATCAGCTTAAATGCTTCAGGGGCTGGGGCATAGCCAACATGAGCCCCACACCGAAGGAGGGTGGAGGTGTTTAATGCAAACTAGGGGTCAGCCAAGCGCCGCAAAAGGCCGCCATGCCCTGCACGCCCCTTTTCTCTTTTGATATGCAGACATGGGTTGAAGTCAACTTTGACCCACTGCTTGGATGACATCACCATATGCAAATCCATCTGCGGCAGGCCTTCCCCCAGAAATGCTTGCACTAGTTGTTGCATTTGGTTTGTTGTTTGGGGGTGCTTCAGTATTAGGCAGCCTTCTGCCCTCCCATGTTCATCTGAAAATATGTGTTCTCCCTGCAGTTGTTGTCCCCAGATGAGAGTTCCCTTGTGCTGCCTCAGTTGAATCTCCTTTACTTGACAGAGATGTGCCTGAGCAGCGGCCCTCCCCAGCCCTATCCCAAATCATACTTATTTTGCATAGGAGATACCATGGTCATGAAGATTGTTCTCCCAGGGTTAGGTTCATTCATTGCATTCTGGGTATGCTGACCCCTGTGATTTCCCCAAATGTGGGAAACTCGACTGCATTATTTGTGGTAGTGGGGGACTGTGTTTGTGCTTTCCTCTGGTCAGCTCTGGTAAAAGTCAGATTTCTTTGTCTCAGATCTTCCTCTAGCCTTGTTCTTCTTTCGAGAGTTCCCTTGTGCTGCCTCAGTTGGATCTCCTTCACTTGACAGGGGGGTGCCCGAGCAGCGACCCTCCCCAGCTCTAGCCCAACTCCTACTTACCTGCCAGGTGAGATACTATGATCATGAAGTTGCTTCTCCCAGGGCAAGGCTCACCCATTGCACTCTGGGTGTGCTGCCCCTGCGATTTCCCCAAATGTGGGAAATTTGACTGCATAATTTGTGTTTCCTCTGGTCGGCTCTCATATAATTCAGATCTCTTTGTCTCAGGTCTCTCTCCAGCCTAGTTTGCTGTCTGTTTCCACTTCTTTTTTCTTGAGCCCCTCCCTTCTATACCCTTGTGCACTATCCTGACTTCTCCTCCCGTCTGCTTACTTTGTGCCTTCCAACGCACAATGCAAACTACAGGTAGTGCTGCAGGGCCCACACCCTATTACTTGCCTTACAGAGCAGCTCTGGAGCTGTTACAGTGCCCAGCTGCTGCAAGAAATCAGCTTGAATGCTTCAGGGGCTGGGGCATAGCCATCATGAGCCCCACACCGAAGGAGGGTGGAGGTGTTTAATGCGAACTAGGGGTCATCCAAGCACCGCAAAAGGCCGCCATGCCCTGCATGCCAATTTTCTCTTTTCATATGCAGACGAGGGTTGAAGCCAACTTTGACCCACTGCTTGGATGACATCACCATATGCAAATCCATCTGCTGCAGGCCTTCCCCCAGGAATGCTTGCACTAGTTGTTGCATTTGGTTTGTTGTTTGGGGTTGCTTCAGTATTAGGCAGCCTTCTGCCCTCCCATGTTCATCTGAAAATATGTGTACCGCCTGCAGTTGTTGTCCCCAGATGAGAGTTCCCTTGTGCTGCCTCAGTTGAATCTCCTTTACTTGACAGAGATGTGCCTGAGCAGCGGCCCTCCCCAGCCCTATCCCAAATCATACTTATTTTGCATAGGAGATATCATGGTCATGAAGATTGTTCTCCCAGGGTGAGGTTCATTCATTGCATTCTGGGTATGCTGACCCCTGTTATTTCCCCAAATGTGGTAAACTTGACAGCATTATTTGTGGTAGTGGGGGACTGTGTTTGTGCTTTCCTCTGGTCAGCTCTGGTAAAAGTCAGATTTCTTTGTCTCAGATCTTCCTCTAGCCTTGTTCTTCTTTCGAGAGTTCCCTTGTGCTGCCACAGTTGGATCTCCTTCACTTGACAGGGGGGTGCCCGAGCAGCGACCCTCCCCAGCTCTAGCCCAACTCCTTCTTACCTGCTAGGTAAGATACTATGATCATGAAGGTGCTTCTCCCAGGGCAAGGCTCACCAATTGCACTCTGGGTGTGCTGCTCCTGCGATTTCCCCAAATGTGGGAAACTTGACTGCATAATTTGTGTTTCCCCTGGTTGGCTCTCGTATAATTCAGATCTCTTTGTCTCATGTCTCTCTCCAGCCTAGTTTGCTGTCTGTTTACACTTCTCTTTTCTTGAGCCACTCCCTTCTATGGCCTTGCACACTATCTTGACTTCTCCCGTCTGCTTACTTTGTGCCTTCCAACGCACAATGCGAACTACAGGTAGTGCTGCAGGGCCCACACCCTTTTAGTTGCCTTACAGAGCAGCTCTGGAGCTATTACAGTGCCCAGCTGCTGCAAGTAATCAGCTTGAATGCTTCAGGGGCTGGGGCATAGCCAACATGAGCCCCACACCGAAGTAGGGTGGAGGTGTTTAATGCGAACTAGGGGTCATCCAAGCGCCGCAAAAGGCCGCCATGCCCTGCACGCCCCTTTTCTCTTTTCATATGCAGACGAGGGTTGAAGCCAACTTTGACCCACTGCTTGGATGACATCACCATATGCAAATCCATCTGCTGCAGGCCTTCCCCCAGGAATGCTTGTACTAGTTGTTGCATTTGGTTTGTTGTTTGGGGGTGCTTCAGTATTAGGCAGCCTTCTGCCCTCCCATGTTCATCTGAAAATATGTGTTCTCCCTGCAGTTGTTGTCCCCAGATGAGAGTTCCCTTGTGCTGCCTCAGTTGAATCTCCTTTACTTGACAAGGGAGGCATTTTGGATTTTTTCTTTGGGTACCCTTACACCTGATGGTCTGAATGAGAGCATCGAACTGAACAACATTGGCAGTCTCTGAAGATTTTATCTATTGATTTACCTAATATATTATTTATTGAATATCCATTTATTGTATGTTTAATAAATAAACAAAATTATTAGAAGTAGCTATTTTGGAAACAGCTTTCCTCTTAGGATGAAACTGTATAACCCTGTTGTGTGTATTTCTTTAAAGTTCCTTAGTAAAATCCACTAGTAATGATGAACATCAGATTTCTTCCTCCATCCTCTTTTTACACTTTCTCTTGGTTCTATATATATATTTTTTTTCTATTTTTATTATTTTCCCCTCCTTCTCCCAAAAGGCCCCCCTCCCTCCCCCCCCCTCCCTGTTTTAAATTTTAAAATCTTTAAATATTTAAATCTTCGAATCCTTAAATTGTCTGTTTAATATTTATTTTTTCTTCAATTCTTTTTGTTGTTTAAACAGCAATGTAATTATTCCAGGGGTTAAAATAATGAAATATAGAAATAATATTAACAAAAATTAAAGGTAAAAATGAATTGATAGAATGATCCCATTAAAAGTAAATAAATAATATTGATGTTAAGCTGAGCGGGTTGAATTCGAACATGGGACTAGCTGCATAGAATGCAGGTGATGTTTCCCCTGCGCCACAAGAACTGCTTTAGTAGTGGCCTGGATTTATGTTACCCTAAAAGGTTTTATATAAGTAAATGGGGATGCTTAGTGCTGAGTCTCTGAATTATGTATATGTGATTATAGATATGAGGTATTGATTGAAAGATTATAGGTTAATCTGTATATAGATTATATATTTTCTGTTATTTTTTAAACCACCTTGTTGCTTATTTTATTATTATTTTTAATCACCATGTTGCTTATTTTTATATTATGAAATGCCTTTATATGTGCAAATGCAATTAGAAAGTTGTTCCATATGTGAGTCATTACATGTATGCATCCAATTAGTACATGTATGTATCCAATCAACTAATTAGTAATACTATTGGTCCGGTGCATTTTAAAAAGAGCCTGCTAGGCTGCTGATGTATCCTCTGACGAAACCGCTCTTGGATAACAGCGGAGAAACGCGTAAGGAAGGTGATTACCGGACACTCTGATTGCTGAGATATAAGCCCGTTCATGAACGAGCTACATCACGGCGGACGTCTGATGTAAAGACAGCGGTGAAGGGGAAAAAGCAATTTGAGACCGAGCAAAAGGAGGTCTCTACCCACGGCAGGAAGAAATATCCCGACCGCGAGTGCCAATAAGATCCAGCCACGGTTAACGGGGGTCGTAGCATACCGCTGTGTTTCACCAACCATCACAGCGCTCTCCCCCTGTTTTCTTTCATTACTCACGTGAGTTACATATGAACTTTAACTGCAGTAAATAAGAGGCGTTGGTTACAACTGTTGCTGTTCATCCACAAGAAGGAATTTAATGTATCAATTACAATTGGAAAGTAATGATTAAATTACAACAGCTGTATCCAGGAGGATTTTTTGGACACTTTAATAAACATTCCGTTGTCATCAAGGGCAATATGAAATAGATCCTGATTACATTTAGATATGGATAGTGGTGCCTATATATGTTGACTCCATTGTATTTTATTGAATGTGGGTTTCTTCTGTCTATATATATTTTTTAAAAATAAAGAGCTTGTATATTTTATTTTTTGCGCTCCCTTGATAACAAGTGTGATTATCTTTAAAATTTGGTTTATTATTAGTAGAACAGTACTACCTATGGGAGCACCATTTTATAATATATGGTGAAAATTAATAGATGTATAAAGATTAAATAAGCAACAAATTGGTGAAATAGATAAGTTTTGATAGGAGCACTGGGTTCTATATATATATTGACATTTGGTTATATATATGTATAGACTTTATAAATTCTTGACAGAGATGTGCCTGAGCAGCGGCCCTCCCCAGCCCTATCCCAAATCATACTTATTTTGCATAGGAGATACCATGGTCATGAAGATTGTTCTCCCAGGGTGAGGTTCATTCATTGCATTCTGGGTTTGCTGACCCCTGTGATTTCCACAAATGTGGGAAACTCGACTGCATTATTTGTGGTAGTGGGGGACTGTGTTTGTTCTTTCCTCTGGTCAGCTCTGGTAAAAGTCAGATTTATTTGTCTTAGATCTTCCTCTAGCCTTGTTCTTCTATCGAGAGTTTCCTTGTGCTGCCTCAGTTGGATCTACTTCACTTGACAGGGGGGTGCCCGAGCAGCGACCCTCCCCAGCTCTAGCCCAACTCCTACTTACCTGCCAGGTGAGATACTATGATCATGAAGTTGCTTCTCCCAGGACAAGGATCACCCATTGCACTCTGGGTGTGCTGCTCCTGCGATTTTCCCAAATGTGGGAAACTTGACTGCATAATTTGTGTTTCCCCTGGTCAGCTCTCATATAATTCAGATCTCTTTGTCTCAGGTCTCTCTCCAGCCTAGTTTGCTGTCTGTTTCCACTTCTTTTTTCTTGAGCCCCTCCCTTCTATACCCTAGTGCACTATCCTGACTTCTCCTCCCGCCTGCTTACTTAGTGCCTTACAATGCACAATGCAAACTACAGGTAGTGCTGCAGGGCCCACACCCTTTTACTTGCCTTACAGAGCAGCTCTGGAGCTGTTACAGTACCCAGCTGCTGCAAGAAATCAGCTTGAATGCTTCAGGGGCTGGGGCATAGCCAACATGAGCCCCACACCGAAGGAGGGTGGAGGTGTTTAATGCGAACTAGGGGTCATCCAAGCGCCGCAAAAGGCCGCCATGCCCTGCACGCCCCTCTTCTCTATTCATATGCAGATGAGGGTTGAAGCCAACTTTGACCCACTGCTTGGATGACATCACCATATGCAAATCCATCTGCTGCAGGCCTTCCCCCAGGAATGCTTGCACTAGTTGTTGCATTTGGTTTGTTGTTTGGGGGTGCTTCAGTATTAGGCAGCCTCTGCCCTCCCATGTTCATCTGAAAATATGTGTTCTCCCTGCAGTTGTTGTCCCCAGATGAGAGTTCCCTTGTGCTGCCTCAGTTGAATCTCCTTTACTTGACAGAGATGTGCCTGAGCAGCGGCCCTCCCGAGCTCTATCCCAAATCATACTTATTTTGCATAGGAGATACCATGGTCATGAAGATTGTTTTCCCAGGGTGAGGTTCATTCATTGCATTCTGGGTATGCTGACCCCTGTGATTTCCCCAAATGTGGGAAACTGGACTGCATTATTTGTGGTAGTGAGGGACTGTGTTTGTGCTTTCCTCTGGTCAGCTCTGGTAAAAGTCAGATTTCTTTGTCTCAGATCTTCCTCTAGCCTTGTTCTTCTTTCAAGAGTTCCCTTGTGCTGCCTCAGTTTGATTTCCTTCACTTGACAGGGGGGTGCCCGAGCAGCGACCCTCCCCAGCTCTAGCCCAGCTCCTACTTACCTGCCAGGTGAGATACTATGATCATGAAGGTGCTTCTCCCAGGGCAAGGCTCACCCATTGCACTCTGGGTGTGCTACTCCTGCGGTTTCCCCAAATGTGGGACACTTGACTGCATAATTTGTGTTTCACCTGGTCGGCTCTCGTATAATTCAGATCTCTTTGTCTCAGGTCACTCTCCAGCCTAATTTGCAGTCTGTTTCCACTTCTCTTTTCTTGAGTTGCTCCCTTCTATGCCCTTGCGCACTATCCTGACTTCTCCCGTCTGCTTACTTTGTGCCTTCCAACGCACAATGCAAACTACAGGTAGTGCTGCAGGGCCCACACCCTTTTACTTGCCTTACAGAGCAGCTCTGGAGCTGTTACAGTGCCCAGCTGCTGCAAGAAATCAGCTTGAATGCTTCAGGGGCTGGGGCATAGCCATCATGAGCCCCACACCGAAGGAGGGTGGAGGTGTTTAATGCGAACTAGGGGTCATCCAAGCACCGCAAAAGGCCGCCATGCCCTGCATGCCAATTTTCTCTTTTCATATGCAGACGAGGGTTGAAGCCAACTTTGACCCACTGCTTGGATGACATCACCATATGCAAATCCATCTGCTGCAGGCCTTCCCCCAGGAATGCTTGCACTAGTTGTTGCATTTGGTTTGTTGTTTGGGGGTGCTTCAGTATTAGGCAGCCTTCTGCCCTCCCATGTTCATCTGAAAATATGTGTACCTCCTGCAGTTGTTGTCCCCAGATGAGAGTTCCCTTGTGCTGCCTCAGTTGAATCTCCTTTACTTGACAGAGATGTGCCTGAGCAGCGGCCCTCCCCAGCCCTATCCCAAATCATACTTATTTTGCATAGGAGATACCATGGTCATGAAGATTGTTCTCCCAGGGTGAGGTTCATTCATTGCATTCTGGGTATGCTGACCCCTGTTATTTCCCCAAATGTTGTAAACTTGACAGCATTATTTGTGGTAGTGGGGGACTGTGTTTGTGCTTTCCTCTGGTCAGCTCTGGTAAAAGTCAGATTTCTTTGTCTCAGATCTTCCTCTAGCCTTGTTCTTCTTTCGAGAGTTCCCTTGTGCTGCCTCAGTTGGATCTCCTTCACTTGACAGGGGGGTGCCCGAGCAGCGACCCTCCCCAGCTCTAGCCCAACTCCTTCTTACCTGCTAGGTAAGATACTATGATCATGAATGTGCTTCTCCCAGGGCAAGGCTCACCAATTGCACTCTGGGTGTGCTGCTCCTGCGATTCCCCCAAATGTGGGAAACTTGACTGCATAATTTGTGTTTCCCCTGGTCGGCTCTCGTATAATTCAGATCTCTTTGTCTCATGTCTCTCTCCAGCCTAGTTTGCTGTCTGTTTACACTTCATTTTTCTTGAGCCGCTCCCTTCTATGCCCTTGCGCACTATCCTGACTTCTCTCGTCTGCTTAATTTGTGCCTTCCAACGCACAATGCGAACTACAGGTAGTGCTGCAGGGCCCAAGCCCTTTTACTTCCCTTACAGAGCAGCTCTGGAGCTGTTACAGTGCCTAGCTGCTGCAAGAAATCAGCTTGAATTCTTCAGGGGCTGGGGCATAGCCAACATGAGCCCCACACCGAAGGAGGGTGGAGGTGTTTAATGCGAACTAGGGGTCATCCAATTGCCGCAAAAGGCCGCCATGCCCTGCACGCCCAGGGGTACAAGCTGGAATTCGAGATGTCTCCCCCCAGCCGTTTCCTAAAATATGCCTTGCTGACAACTCCCTCAGGCAGGGAGGCTGTGCTAGAGGCAATTAATATGCGGTATTCCCAGCAGGTAATACTCAAGGTGCCCCTACTTCAATAAGGACGGGGTTACTATTCCACACGGGTTGGGGTACCGAAACCGCATGGTTCGGTGTGACCCATTTTATATTTAAAATCCTTGAACAAAAAAATTCAAGTTCAAGATGGAATCGCTCAGGGCGGTTATTCCAAGCCTGGACGAGGGGGATTACATGGTATCCTGGGACATCAAGGATGCTTACCTGCATGTCCCCATTTACCATCCTCGCCAGGAGTACCTCAGATTTGTGGTACAGGATTACCATTACCAAGTCCAGACACTGCCGTTTGGACTGTACATGGCACCGAGGGTGTTTTATTAAGGTAATGGCCGAAATGTTGATACTCCTTCAAAAAAAAGGGAGTTGTAATTATCCCGTACTTGGACAATCTCGTTATAAGGGCGAGGTCCAAGGAGCAGTTGGTAGTCGGGGTAGCACTATTTTGGAAAGTGCTACAACAGCATGGTTGGATTCTAAACAGTCCAAAGTCACAGCTGGTTCCTATGACACGTCTACTGTTCCTGGGGATGGTTCTGGACATAAACCAGAAATAGTGTTTCTCCCGGAGGAGAAAGCCAAGGAGTTGTCATCTCTAGTCAGAGACCTCCTGAAGCCAAAATAGGTAGCGGTGCATCATTGCACGCGAGTCCTGGGAAAAATGGTAGCTTCCTACGAAGCAATCCCATTAGGCAGGTTCCATACAAGAACTTTTCAGAGGGACCTGTTGGACAAGTGGTCCGGATCGCATCTTCCGATGCATAGGCTGATAACCCTGTCTCCAAGGACCAGGGTATCTCTACTGTGGTGGCTGCAGAGTGCCCATCTTCAAGAGGGCCGCAGGTTCGGCATACAGGACTAGGTCCTAGTGACCATGGATTCCAGCCTTTGAGGCTGGGAGGCAGTCACACAGGGAAGAAATTTCCAGGGACTTTGGTCAAGTCAGGTTATTTCCCTACACATAAATATTCTGGACCTGAGGGCCATTTACAATGCCCTGAGGCCGGCAAGTCCTCTGCTTCAAAACCAGCCGGTACTGATCCAATCAGACAACATCACGGCAGTCGCCCATGTAAACCAACAGGGCGGCACAAGAAGCAGGATGGCGATGGCAGAAGCCACAAGGATTCTCCGATAGGCGGAAAATCATGTGTTAGCACTGTCAGCAGTGTTCATTCCCGGAGTGGACAACTGGGAAGCAGATCTTCTCAACAGACACGACCTCCACCCGGGAGAATGGGGACTTCCTCCAGAAGTCTTCCAATAGGATTGTACACCATTGGGAAAGGCCACAGGTGGACATGATGGCGTCCCGCCTCAACAAAAAGCTATAAAAGATATTGCACCGGGTCAAGGGACCCTCAGGCGATAGCTATGGACGCTCTGGTAACACCGTGGGTGTACCAGTCGGTTTATGTGTTCTCCCCTCTGCCTCTCATACCAAAGGTACTGAGAATAATAAGAAGGCGAGGAGTAAGAACGATACTCGTGGATAGCCAAGAAGAGCTTGGTACCCAGAACTTCAAGAATTTATATCGGAGGACCCATGGCCTCTGCCACTCAGACAGGACCTGCGGCAGCAGGGGCCCTGTCTGTTCCAAGACTTACCGCGGCTGCGTTTGTCGGCATGGCGGTTGAACGCCGGATCCTGAAGGAAAAGGGCATTCCGGAGGAAGTCATTCCTACGCTTACTAAAGCCAGGAAAGAGGTTACAGCAACTCATTATCACCGCATATGGCGAAAATATGTTGCATGGTGTGAGGCCGAAAGGGCCCCAACAGAGGAATTTCAACTAGGTCGATTTCTGCATTTCCTGCAAGCAGGAGTGACTATGGGCCTTAAATTGGGTTCCATTAAGGTACAGATCTCGGCTCTGTCGATTTTCTTTCAAAAAGAACTAGCTTCAGTACCTGAAGTTCAGACATTTATAAAAGGAGTGCTGCAGAGTCAGCCCCCGTTTGTGCCTCCTGTGGCACCTTGGGATCTCAACGTGGTGTTGAGTTTCTTAAAATCACATTGGTTTGAACCACTAAAAACCGTGGATCTGAAATATCTCACGTGGAAGGTGGTTATGTTATTGGCCTTGGCTTCTGCCAGGCGAGTATCAAAGTTGGCGGCTTTGTCTTGTAAAAGCCCTTATTTGATTTTCCATATGGATAGGGCAGAATTGAGGACTCGTCCCCAGTTTCTCCCAAAGGTGGTGTCAGCGTTTCACCTGAACCAGCCTATTGTGGTGCCTAGGCTACTAGGGACTTGGAGGACTCCAAGTTGCTAGACGTTGTCAGGGCACTGAAAATATATGTTTCCAGAATGGCTAGAGTCAGAAAATCTGACTCGCTGTTTATCCTATATGCACCTAACAAGCTGGGTGCTCCTGCTTCTAAGCAGACTATTGCTCGTTGGATTTGTAGTACAATTCAGCTTGCACATACTGTGGAAGGCCTGCCACAGCCAAAATCTGTCAATGCCCATTCCACAAGGAAGGTGGGCTCATCTTGGGCGGCTGCCCGAGGGGTCTCGGCTTTACAACTTTGCCAAGCAGCTACTTGGTCAGGGGCAAACACGTTTGCAAAATTCTACAAATTTGATACCCTGGCTGAGGAGGACCTGGAGTTCTCTCATTCAGTGCTGCAGAGTCATCCGCACTCTCCCGCCCGTTTGGGAGCTTTGGTATAATCCCCATGGTCCTTACGGAGTTCCCAGCATCCACTAGGACGTTAGAGAAAATAAGAATTTACTCACCGGTAATTCTATTTCTCGTAGTCCGTAGTGGATGCTGGGCGCCCATCCCAAGTGCGGTTTATCTGCAATACTTGTACATAGTTATTGTTAACTAAATCGGGTTATTGTTGAGCCATCTGTTGAGAGGCTCTATTGTTTCATACTGTTAACTGTGTTTCATATCACGAGTTGTACGGTGTGATTGGTGTGGCTGGTATGAGTCTTACCCGGGATTCAAAATCCTTCCTTATTGTGTACGCTCGTCCGGGCACAGTACCTAACTGAGGCTTGGAGGAGGGTCATAGTGGGAGGAGCCAGTGCACACCAGGTAGTCTAAGATCTTTCTAGAGTGCCCAGCCTCCTTCGGAGCCCGCTATTCCCCATGGTCCTTACGGAGTTCCCAGCATCCACTACGGACTACGAGAAATAGAATTACCGGTGAGTAAATTCTTATTATAGTAGTGTATACACTAGAGGTCTTTCCGAACCCCCTAATCCTAACATTGTAATTTGCTTTAGGGCGCACCTCCAATTAGTCTAGTGTTTCGTATTTTCACATTAAATACTTTCTTGCATTGGTTGGTTAAAGATTAGATCGTATATTTTTCTAGATATAGCTGTGCATAGTCTACAAGGCTACATGCTTCTCCCCTAACTAGAGATGTGCAGCGGGCATTTTTCGTGTTTCATGTTTTGGTTTTGGTTTCGGATCCGCAGTTGTGTTTTGGATACGGACGCGTTTTGGCAAAACCACCCTTTTGGGTTTTGGATTCGGGTGATTTTTTTTTAAAACCTCAAACAGCTAAAATCATAGAATTTCGGGGTAATTTTGATCCTATAGTATTAAGCTCAATAACCATAATTTCTACTCCTTTCCAGTCTATTCTGAACACCTCACACCTCCCAATATTATTTTTAGTCCTAAAATTTGCACCAAGGTCCCTGGATGACTAAGCTAAGCGACCCAAGTGGGCAGCACAAACACCTGGCCCATCTAGGAGTGGCACTGCAGTGTCAGACAGGATGGCACTTAAAAAAATAGCCCCAAACAGCACATGATGCAAAGATAAATAAAAAAAGAGGCGCAAGATGAAATTGTAGTGTGTCTCTCCTGCTCAGTGTCAGTTCTCAGTAGTATCCTCATCAGTGCTCAGTATCACTGCTCATTGTCTTGTGCTGCATTGTGGTGCTCAGTATACTAGAGTACATTACTAATAGTCCAGTGCTGCATCTTGCTGCTCAGTGTCAGTTCTAGTATCCTCATCAGTGCTCAGTATCACTGCTCATTGTTTTGTGCTGCATTGTGGTGCTCAGTATACTACAGAACATTACTAATAGTCCAGTGCTGCATCTGGCTGCTCAGTGTCAGTTCTAGTAATCTCATCAGTGCTCCGTATCACTGCTCATTGTCTTGTGGTGCTCAGTATACTACAGTACATTACTAATACTCCAGTGTCTTGTGCCGCATATGGCTGCTGTAGGGTGCTGTGGTAGTGTCCTGTCACTGTGCATATGTCATCATTCCAGTCACAGTGACATACCCTCCAACTGTACCTTTTTAATAGGTACAGTACCTTTTTTTCATGGTCTGTACCTATTTTTGGTTCTCCAAACTTCCATTGAAAGTATAGGAAAAGGGGCGTGACCACGCCCCCTTTACCCATGACCACGCCCCTTTTTCTAATTTGTACCAATTTTTGTGTGTAAAATGTTGGAGGGTATGCAGTGATATCTGGTATCTATCTAGTGGTATCTAATTCCAGACATTACCACCGTCTAATTCCAGATATATTACTGGCATATAATTCCACACATTAAAAAATGGAGAACAAAAAGGTGGAGGGTAAAATAGGGAAAGATCAAGATCCACTTCCACCTAGTGCTGAAGCTGCTGCCACTAGTCAAGGCAGAGACAATTCAATGCCATCAACATTATGTAATGATTATACGATACATTATATATCATATCATTGTATGGTTGTAAAATACAACTTAAAAACTTTAATGAATAAATACATAAAGTAGCTTTTATGTAACCTTTTTAAACCTATTAGCATAGACCGAATCTCATCGTGTGTATAGGCCTTTAGTTCAACAACAGCATGGGACCAGTTAGTGTGTTTTGACCACTGCACAGCACCTGGTGTTATATAGTAAGCACCACTATGGCATAGTATACAGCATTATGGGCCTGATATGAGTGTGACCAGCGGTGATGTGGAATGCAGTAGGAGGTGCTGTTTAGTAAGCACCACTTCTATATTCACCATGCAGTATATTGTGTGAATATAGAAGTGTTGGCTGTGTTATATATTAGAGTAATTATTGCAGCTCCCAGCTAAAATTGCAACAATGTAATTTAGTGACAAGCTGCAGAGATTAATCCTTTCTGTGGCTGCTGCACAACCTCTATTCATATCGCTGAATTCAATTAGGGAGATGTTCTCACCCCGCGAGCAAGCGCAGGTATATGCCACACTTATGGTAACATTGGATTTACAGATATTTTCTTGCAGGGGTGTTTCTAAACAATTTGGCTTCAAATGCGTGCCCCCCGCCACCATTGGCATTAAAAATTGTGCCCCTCCCCCATATATATATATATATATATATATATATATATAAAAAAAACTATATTTGCGTGAGCGCTCCGGACGGGATGGGGGGGGCGTGACCTCGCAAAAATGGGTATGGTCTCCATAAAATGGGCGTAGCCTTGCAGGCAAAGACTACCTTACACCCCAGTTCTTGACCCTGCACCAACAGACCTCGGCCACCACAGGGAAAAAAGTACAGTAATTTCCACCATGTTAAGCCCCACACATTAATGCCCTTTGGAACATATTATGTCACTCACCACAATATCTGTGATACACTATGCCCTACAGTAAAGCTTCTAATTACTTTTACAAAAACTGCTCAATGCCAAGAGTTTCACGTGCTGGGTGTCATGCTCATTGCCAGGGGTTTCACTCTCTGGGTGTCATGCTCATTGCCAGGGGGAACGCAGTAGGAGGTGTTATATAGTAAGCACCACTATGGCATAGTATATAGCATTATATATATTGTGAGCACTGGTGATGTTGAGTGCAGTAGAGCTGCTGCTGGGTAATTACAATTGACTACAACCACCAATATATTCTGCTGCACTATATATATGCAAAGCTAATTCTGCTGGGTAATTACAACTGACTACAACCACCAATATATTCTGCTGCACTATATATTTGCAAAGCTAATTCTGCTGGGTAATTACAATTGACTACAACCACCAATATATTCTGCTGCACTATATCTATATATGCAAAGCTAATTCTGCTGAGTAATTACAATTGACTACAACCACCAATATATTCTGCTGCACTATATCTATATATGCAAAGCTAATTCTGCTGGGTAATGCAAATTGAAACATTATTGCATAGTATGTGATTTTGAAGTACTTTTTTAAAGTTTTGAATGATATAGACCCAGTTTAATCTTTGTGGAATGCCTGGTTGTTGTTTTTAAGGTAATTTATTGCCTGGCATTTGAGGGGGTGGGGTGTGGTTACAGATTTCAATTATTGGTTTCACTTGTAATAGTCTTCTACTTAAGTCCAATGGTGTAGGCTGTGCAAAGCCATTTGGCTGTGCATTTATTGATCTAAGCGTGCATTTTTATCAAAGCGTGATAAAATTGACACATAACAGCAGTGTTCAATCAGCGTTCAATCGAAGTGAAAAAGAAGGAAAACAGAAGCACACCAATCTAACAAAACAAAGAAAACTGAAGAACTAATAACAAATGTGAGTCACTTACTCCTCAGATCACTCACCTCCTGATTGTTGCATCTGATTACATAGCACAGAACTACCTTACTTGGACATTTCATAAACCATCCATTTCACCTACAAATGCCTGTATCTGTATTATTGTAATTTTGTTTTTTAAGCACAGCTGCACCAATGCAATTTTACCTGCAAACACTTAAAACATCTAACATAATTACCATTGCTTCTTAAACCTCTCACAATCCTTTCATTTCTTACACTCCAAATACTTTTCTGCACCCACTTTATCTACGCTTTTGACTCATTTCATACTAAATCTACACCCCTTGAGCCTACACTGCTTTTCTCACCTGCATTTCTGCAATTCTTCTGCTCGGATTGCCTTACAGTCTCCTCTCCTACTTCCACTTTCCCTCAACCTATTTACCTACTTAACACTATGTCAAGGTTTTCTTATACTCCCCACATCACTCAGTGTCTACCTAATAATGTATCTTTAGCCTTCCCCCCTAGTCTCCTCCACCTCCTCCTCTCTGCCCTCCTCTGTCTCCCCTCCATCCCTCTGTTTCCTTCCCCCACCTTTCCTGTTACCCCACTTTCATTCACCTCTGCCCCATGGTCCTGCTACCCCACAACTCAGCCCTGCTCCCTCTCTCCCTTCCCTGTCACCTCCCCACACCCCCATCCACATCACACTGACCTCCCTCCCTGCCCACCTCCTGCAGTTTCCCCTCCTAGCTCAGGCACCCGTACCATCACTACTCTCTCATCATCCCTGCCCTCAAACTTAATCCCACCTCATCGCTACAGCAACCCTGAAAATCTAATTCACATCTCTCCCACAAACTCATACCCCCTATCCTGTGCCCTCTGGAATGCCAGATCTGTTTATAACAAACTGGTCCCTACTCATGACCTTTTCATTTCCAACTCCCTACACCTACTAGCCATTACTGAAACTTGGATTACGCCCTCTGACACTACTTCTGCTGCTGCTCTCTCTGCTGGGGGCCTTACATTCGCACACACACCCCGACCTGGGGGTCGCCATGGGGGTGGTGTTGGGGTCCTTTTACCTTCTAGTTACTCCTACCAACTCATACCACCAGAACCATCCCTTATATTCTCTACATTTGAGGTCCACGCCATATGCCTCTTCCAACCAGTCCATCTTAGAGTAGCTGTCATTTACCGCCCCCCTGGCACTGCTTCCAAATTAATCGACAACTTTGCTTCCTGGCTTCCTCACTTCCTCTCTTCTGACATTCCCACCATTATCCTAGGCGATTTCAACATCCCTATTGACATCCCCACACAATCCCCTGCCTCTAAGCTCCTTAACCTCACCTCTTCACTTGGTCTCTCCCAGTGGACCTCCTCACCCTCCCATGTGAATGGGAGCTCACTGGATCTGGTCTTCACTCACCGCTGTGATATTTCTGATTTTTCCAACTCCCCATTTCCCCTCTCTGACCACCACCTGCTCTCCTTCAACCTATCTCTCTCGACTTCCCCATCTCTACCTCCTAAGGCTACCATCACTAAGCGTAACATTGAAGCTATTGACACCACATTCCTTTCCTCCCTGTTTGACTCACTTCTCTCTCCTATTCTCTCTCTCTCATGCCCTGAACAAGCCACTTCCACATACAATGCTTCCCTTACTTCTGCTCTTGACTCTGTTGCTCCACCAACCACTATTCACCCTCACAAATTAACACCTCAACCCTGGCACACCAAATGCACCAGATATCTGCAAAAATGCTCACGTACGGCTGAGCGACACTGGAGGAAATCACGCTCTAAGGCAGACTTCCTCCATTTCAAACTTATGCTCTCATCCTTCAGTGCTGCCCTTTCTCTTGCTAAACAGTCATACTTCAAGAACCTCATCTCCTCCCAGTCTTCCAACCCCCGGCGCCTCTTTGCCACTCTCAACTCACTCCTCTGCCCACCTCCACCTCGTCTCCCTTCCTCACTCTCTGCTCTTGACTTTGCCACTTACTTCACATCCAAAATTGACTCCATACGTCAGGACATCACATCACACCAGACTATCAGTAACCAGCCTTCTCTCGTGGATGGCCAAGAAGAGCTTGGTACCCAGAACTTCAAGAATTTATATCGGAGGACCCATGGCCTCTGCCACTCAGACAGGACCTGCGGCAGCAGGGGCCCTGTCTGTTCCAAGACTTACCGCGGCTGCGTTTGTCGGCATGGCGGTTGAACGCCGGATCCTGAAGGAAAAGGGCATTCCGGAGGAAGTCATTCCTACGCTTACTAAAGCCAGGAAAGAGGTTACAGCAACTCATTATCACCGCATATGGCGAAAATATGTTGCATGGTGTGAGGCCGAAAGGGCCCCAACAGAGGAATTTCAACTAGGTCGATTTCTGCATTTCCTGCAAGCAGGAGTGACTATGGGCCTTAAATTGGGTTCCATTAAGGTACAGATCTCGGCTCTGTCGATTTTCTTTCAAAAAGAACTAGCTTCAGTACCTGAAGTTCAGACATTTATAAAAGGAGTGCTGCAGAGTCAGCCCCCGTTTGTGCCTCCTGTGGCACCTTGGGATCTCAACGTGGTGTTGAGTTTCTTAAAATCACATTGGTTTGAACCACTAAAAACCGTGGATCTGAAATATCTCACGTGGAAGGTGGTTATGTTATTGGCCTTGGCTTCTGCCAGGCGAGTATCAAAGTTGGCGGCTTTGTCTTGTAAAAGCCCTTATTTGATTTTCCATATGGATAGGGCAGAATTGAGGACTCGTCCCCAGTTTCTCCCAAAGGTGGTGTCAGCGTTTCACCTGAACCAGCCTATTGTGGTGCCTAGGCTACTAGGGACTTGGAGGACTCCAAGTTGCTAGACGTTGTCAGGGCACTGAAAATATATGTTTCCAGAATGGCTAGAGTCAGAAAATCTGACTCGCTGTTTATCCTATATGCACCTAACAAGCTGGGTGCTCCTGCTTCTAAGCAGACTATTGCTCGTTGGATTTGTAGTACAATTCAGCTTGCACATACTGTGGCAGGCCTGCCACAGCCAAAATCTGTCAATGCCCATTCCACAAGGAAGGTGGGCTCATCTTGGGCGGCTGCCCGAGGGGTCTCGGCTTTACAACTTTGCCGAGCAGCTACTTGGTCAGGGGCAAACACGTTTGCAAAATTCTACAAATTTGATACCCTGGCTGAGGAGGACCTGGAGTTCTCTCATTCAGTGCTGCAGAGTCATCCGCACTCTCCCGCCCGTTTGGGAGCTTTGGTATAATCCCCATGGTCCTTACGGAGTTCCCAGCATCCACTAGGACGTTAGAGAAAATAAGAATTTACTCACCGGTAATTCTATTTCTCGTAGTCCGTAGTGGATGCTGGGCGCCCATCCCAAGTGCGGTTTATCTGCAATACTTGTACATAGTTATTGTTAACTAAATCGGGTTATTGTTGAGCCATCTGTTGAGAGGCTCTATTGTTTCATACTGTTAACTGTGTTTCATATCACGAGTTGTACGGTGTGATTGGTGTGGCTGGTATGAGTCTTACCCGGGATTCAAAATCCTTCCTTATTGTGTACGCTCGTCCGGGCACAGTACCTAACTGAGGCTTGGAGGAGGGTCATAGTGGGAGGAGCCAGTGCACACCAGGTAGTCTAAGATCTTTCTAGAGTGCCCAGCCTCCTTCGGAGCCCGCTATTCCCCATGGTCCTTACGGAGTTCCCAGCATCCACTACGGACTACGAGAAATAGAATTACCGGTGAGTAAATTCTTATTATAGTAGTGTATACACTAGAGGTCTTTCCGAACCCCCTAATCCTAACATTGTAATTTGCTTTAGGGCGCACCTCCAATTAGTCTAGTGTTTCGTATTTTCACATTAAATACTTTCTTGCATTGGTTGGTTAAAGATTAGATCGTATATTTTTCTAGATATAGCTGTGCATAGTCTACAAGGCTACATGCTTCTCCCCTAACTAGAGATGTGCAGCGGGCATTTTTCGTGTTTCATGTTTTGGTTTTGGTTTCGGATCCGCAGTTGTGTTTTGGATACGGACGCGTTTTGGCAAAACCACCCTTTTGGGTTTTGGATTCGGGTGATTTTTTTTTAAAACCTCAAACAGCTAAAATCATAGAATTTCGGGGTAATTTTGATCCTATAGTATTAAGCTCAATAACCATAATTTCTACTCCTTTCCAGTCTATTCTGAACACCTCACACCTCCCAATATTATTTTTAGTCCTAAAATTTGCACCAAGGTCCCTGGATGACTAAGCTAAGCGACCCAAGTGGGCAGCACAAACACCTGGCCCATCTAGGAGTGGCACTGCAGTGTCAGACAGGATGGCACTTAAAAAAATAGCCCCAAACAGCACATGATGCAAAGATAAATAAAAAAAGAGGCGCAAGATGAAATTGTAGTGTGTCTCTCCTGCTCAGTGTCAGTTCTCAGTAGTATCCTCATCAGTGCTCAGTATCACTGCTCATTGTCTTGTGCTGCATTGTGGTGCTCAGTATACTAGAGTACATTACTAATAGTCCAGTGCTGCATCTTGCTGCTCAGTGTCAGTTCTAGTATCCTCATCAGTGCTCAGTATCACTGCTCATTGTTTTGTGCTGCATTGTGGTGCTCAGTATACTACAGAACATTACTAATAGTCCAGTGCTGCATCTGGCTGCTCAGTGTCAGTTCTAGTAATCTCATCAGTGCTCCGTATCACTGCTCATTGTCTTGTGGTGCTCAGTATACTACAGTACATTACTAATACTCCAGTGTCTTGTGCCGCATATGGCTGCTGTAGGGTGCTGTGGTAGTGTCCTGTCACTGTGCATATGTCATCATTCCAGTCACAGTGACATACCCTCCAACTGTACCTTTTTAATAGGTACAGTACCTTTTTTTCATGGTCTGTACCTATTTTTGGCTCTCCAAACTTCCATTGAAAGTATAGGAAAAGGGGCGTGACCACGCCCCCTTTACCCATGACCACGCCCCTTTTTCTAATTTGTACCAATTTTTGTGTGTAAAATGTTGGAGGGTATGCAGTGATATCTGGTATCTATCTAGTGGTATCTAATTCCAGACATTACCACCGTCTAATTCCAGATATATTACTGGCATATAATTCCACACATTAAAAAATGGAGAACAAAAAGGTGGAGGGTAAAATAGGGAAAGATCAAGATCCACTTCCACCTAGTGCTGAAGCTGCTGCCACTAGTCAAGGCAGAGACAATTCAATGCCATCAACATTATGTAATGATTATACGATACATTATATATCATATCATTGTATGGTTGTAAAATACAACTTAAAAACTTTAATGAATAAATACATAAAGTAGCTTTTATGTAACCTTTTTAAACCTATTAGCATAGACCGAATCTCATCGTGTGTATAGGCCTTTAGTTCAACAACAGCATGGGACCAGTTAGTGTGTTTTGACCACTGCACAGCACCTGGTGTTATATAGTAAGCACCACTATGGCATAGTATACAGCATTATGGGCCTGATATGAGTGTGACCAGCGGTGATGTGGAATGCAGTAGGAGGTGCTGTTTAGTAAGCACCACTTCTATATTCACCATGCAGTATATTGTGTGAATATAGAAGTGTTGGCTGTGTTATATATTAGAGTAATTATTGCAGCTCCCAGCTAAAATTGCAACAATGTAATTTAGTGACAAGCTGCAGAGATTAACCCTTTCTGTGGCTGCTGCACAACCTCTATTCATATCGCTGAATTCAATTAGGGAGATGTTCTCACCCCGCGAGCAAGCGCAGGTATATGCCACACTTATGGTAACATTGGATTTACAGATATTTTCTTGCAGGGGTGTTTCTAAACAATTTGGCTTCAAATGCGTGCCCCCCGCCACCATTGGCATTAAAAATTGTGCCCCTCCCCCATATATATATATATATATATATATATATATAAAAAAAACTATATTTGCGTGAGCGCTCCGGACGGGATGGGGGGGGCGTGACCTCGCAAAAATGGGTATGGTCTCCATAAAATGGGCGTAGCCTTGCAGGCAAAGACTACCTTACACCCCAGTTCTTGACCCTGCACCAACAGACCTCGGCCACCACAGGGAAAAAAGTACAGTAATTTCCACCATGTTAAGCCCCACACATTAATGCCCTTTGGAACATATTATGTCACTCACCACAATATCTGTGATACACTATGCCCTACAGTAAAGCTTCTAATTACTTTTACAAAAACTGCTCAATGCCAAGAGTTTCACGTGCTGGGTGTCATGCTCATTGCCAGGGGTTTCACTCTCTGGGTGTCATGCTCATTGCCAGGGGGAACGCAGTAGGAGGTGTTATATAGTAAGCACCACTATGGCATAGTATATAGCATTATATATATTGTGAGCACTGGTGATGTTGAGTGCAGTAGAGCTGCTGCTGGGTAATTACAATTGACTACAACCACCAATATATTCTGCTGCACTATATATATGCAAAGCTAATTCTGCTGGGTAATTACAACTGACTACAACCACCAATATATTCTGCTGCACTATATATTTGCAAAGCTAATTCTGCTGGGTAATTACAATTGACTACAACCACCAATATATTCTGCTGCACTATATCTATATATGCAAAGCTAATTCTGCTGAGTAATTACAATTGACTACAACCACCAATATATTCTGCTGCACTATATCTATATATGCAAAGCTAATTCTGCTGGGTAATGCAAATTGAAACATTATTGCATAGTATGTGATTTTGAAGTACTTTTTTAAAGTTTTGAATGATATAACCCCGTTTAATCTTTGTGGAATGCCTGGTTGTTGTTTTTAAGGTAATTTATTGCCTGGCATTTGAGGGGGTGGGGTGTGGTTACAGATTTCAATTATTGGTTTCACTTGTAATAGTCTTCTACTTAAGTCCAATGGTGTAGGCTGTGCAAAGCCATTTGGCTGTGCATTTATTGATCTAAGCGTGCATTTTTATCAAAGCGTGATAAAATTGACACATAACAGCAGTGTTCAATCAGCGTTCAATCGAAGTGAAAAAGAAGGAAAACAGAAGCACACCAATCTAACAAAACAAAGAAAACTGAAGAACTAATAACAAATGTGAGTCACTTACTCCTCAGATCACTCACCTCCTGATTGTTGCATCTGATTACATAGCACAGAACTACCTTACTTGGACATTTCATAAACCATCCATTTCACCTACAAATGCCTGTATCTGTATTATTGTAATTTTGTTTTTTAAGCACAGCTGCACCAATGCAATTTTACCAGCAAACACTTAAAACATCTAACATAATTACCATTGCTTCTTAAACCTCTCACAATCCTTTCATTTCTTACACTCCAAATACTTTTCTGCACCCACTTTATCTACGCTTTTGACTCATTTCATACTAAATCTACACCCCTTGAGCCTACACTGCTTTTCTCACCTGCATTTCTGCAATTCTTCTGCTCGGATTGCCTTACAGTCTCCTCTCCTACTTCCACTTTCCCTCAACCTATTTACCTACTTAACACTATGTCAAGGTTTTCTTATACTCCCCACATCACTCAGTGTCTACCTAATAATGTATCTTTAGCCTTCCCCCCTAGTCTCCTCCACCTCCTCCTCTCTCCCCTCCTCTGTCTCCCCTCCATCCCTCTGTTTCCTTCCCCCACCTTTCCTGTTACCCCACTTTCATTCACCTCTGCCCCATGGTCCTGCTACCCCCCAACTCAGCCCTGCTCCCTCTCTCCCTTCCCTGTCACCTCCCCACACCCCCATCCACATCACACTGACCTCCCTCCCTGCCCACCTCCTGCAGTTTCCCCTCCTAGCTCAGGCACCCGTACCATCACTACTCTCTCATCATCCCTGCCCTCAAACTTAATCCCACCTCATCGCTACAGCAACCCTGAAAATCTAATTCACATCTCTCCCACAAACTCATACCCCCTATCCTGTGCCCTCTGGAATGCCAGATCTGTTTATAACAAACTGGTCCCTACTCATGACCTTTTCATTTCCAACTCCCTACACCTACTAGCCATTACTGAAACTTGGATTACGCCCTCTGACACTACTTCTGCTGCTGCTCTCTCTGCTGGGGGCCTTACATTCACACACACACCCCGACCTGGGGGTCGCCATGGGGGTGGTGTTGGGGTCCTTTTACCTTCTAGTTACTCCTACCAACTCATACCACCAGAACCATCCCTTATATTCTCTACATTTGAGGTCCACGCCATATGCCTCTTCCAACCAGTCCATCTTAGAGTAGCTGTCATTTACCGCCCCCCTGGCACTGCTTCCAAATTAATCGACAACTTTGCTTCCTGGCTTCCTCACTTCCTCTCTTCTGACATTCCCACCATTATCCTAGGCGATTTCAACATCCCTATTGACATCCCCACACAATCCCCTGCCTCTAAGCTCCTTAACCTCACCTCTTCACTTGGTCTCTCCCAGTGGACCTCCTCACCCTCCCATGTGAATGGGAGCTCACTGGATCTGGTCTTCACTCACCGCTGTGATATTTCTGATTTTTCCAACTCCCCATTTCCCCTCTCTGACCACCACCTGCTCTCCTTCAACCTATCTCTCTCGACTTCCCCATCTCTACCTCCTAAGGCTACCATCACTAAGCGTAACATTGAAGCTATTGACACCACATTCCTTTCCTCCCTGTTTGACTCACTTCTCTCTCCTATTCTCTCTCTCTCATGCCCTGAACAAGCCACTTCCACATACAATGCTTCCCTTACTTCTGCTCTTGACTCTGTTGCTCCACCAACCACTATTCACCCTCACAAATTAACACCTCAACCCTGGCACACCAAATGCACCAGATATCTGCAAAAATGCTCACGTACGGCTGAGCGACACTGGAGGAAATCACGCTCTAAGGCAGACTTCCTCCATTTCAAACTTATGCTCTCATCCTTCAGTGCTGCCCTTTCTCTTGCTAAACAGTCATACTTCAAGAACCTCATCTCCTCCCAGTCTTCCAACCCCCGGCGCCTCTTTGCCACTCTCAACTCACTCCTCTGCCCACCTCCACCTCGTCTCCCTTCCTCACTCTCTGCTCTTGACTTTGCCACTTACTTCACATCCAAAATTGACTCCATACGTCAGGACATCACATCACACCAGACTATCAGTAACCAGCCTTCTCTCGTGGATGGCCAAGAAGAGCTTGGTACCCAGAACTTCAAGAATTTATATCGGAGGACCCATGGCCTCTGCCACTCAGACAGGACCTGCGGCAGCAGGGGCCCTGTCTGTTCCAAGACTTACCGCGGCTGCGTTTGTCGGCATGGCGGTTGAACGCCGGATCCTGAAGGAAAAGGGCATTCCGGAGGAAGTCATTCCTACGCTTACTAAAGCCAGGAAAGAGGTTACAGCAACTCATTATCACCGCATATGGCGAAAATATGTTGCATGGTGTGAGGCCGAAAGGGCCCCAACAGAGGAATTTCAACTAGGTCGATTTCTGCATTTCCTGCAAGCAGGAGTGACTATGGGCCTTAAATTGGGTTCCATTAAGGTACAGATCTCGGCTCTGTCGATTTTCTTTCAAAAAGAACTAGCTTCAGTACCTGAAGTTCAGACATTTATAAAAGGAGTGCTGCAGAGTCAGCCCCCGTTTGTGCCTCCTGTGGCACCTTGGGATCTCAACGTGGTGTTGAGTTTCTTAAAATCACATTGGTTTGAACCACTAAAAACCGTGGATCTGAAATATCTCACGTGGAAGGTGGTTATGTTATTGGCCTTGGCTTCTGCCAGGCGAGTATCAAAGTTGGCGGCTTTGTCTTGTAAAAGCCCTTATTTATTTTCCATATGGATAGGGCAGAATTGAGGACTCGTCCCCAGTTTCTCCCAAAGGTGGTGTCAGCGTTTCACCTGAACCAGCCTATTGTGGTGCCTAGGCTACTAGGGACTTGGAGGACTCCAAGTTGCTAGACGTTGTCAGGGCACTGAAAATATATGTTTCCAGAATGGCTAGAGTCAGAAAATCTGACTCGCTGTTTATCCTATATGCACCTAACAAGCTGGGTGCTCCTGCTTCTAAGCAGACTATTGCTCGTTGGATTTGTAGTACAATTCAGCTTGCACATACTGTGGCAGGCCTGCCACAGCCAAAATCTGTCAATGCCCATTCCACAAGGAAGGTGGGCTCATCTTGGGCGGCTGCCCGAGGGGTCTCGGCTTTACAACTTTGCCGAGCAGCTACTTGGTCAGGGGCAAACACGTTTGCAAAATTCTACAAATTTGATACCCTGGCTGAGGAGGACCTGGAGTTCTCTCATTCAGTGCTGCAGAGTCATCCGCACTCTCCCGCCCGTTTGGGAGCTTTGGTATAATCCCCATGGTCCTTACGGAGTTCCCAGCATCCACTAGGACGTTAGAGAAAATAAGAATTTACTCACCGGTAATTCTATTTCTCGTAGTCCGTAGTGGATGCTGGGCGCCCATCCCAAGTGCGGTTTATCTGCAATACTTGTACATAGTTATTGTTAACTAAATCGGGTTATTGTTGAGCCATCTGTTGAGAGGCTCTATTGTTTCATACTGTTAACTGTGTTTCATATCACGAGTTGTACGGTGTGATTGGTGTGGCTGGTATGAGTCTTACCCGGGATTCAAAATCCTTCCTTATTGTGTACGCTCGTCCGGGCACAGTACCTAACTGAGGCTTGGAGGAGGGTCATAGTGGGAGGAGCCAGTGCACACCAGGTAGTCTAAGATCTTTCTAGAGTGCCCAGCCTCCTTCGGAGCCCGCTATTCCCCATGGTCCTTACGGAGTTCCCAGCATCCACTACGGACTACGAGAAATAGAATTACCGGTGAGTAAATTCTTATTATAGTAGTGTATACACTAGAGGTCTTTCCGAACCCCCTAATCCTAACATTGTAATTTGCTTTAGGGCGCACCTCCAATTAGTCTAGTGTTTCGTATTTTCACATTAAATACTTTCTTGCATTGGTTGGTTAAAGATTAGATCGTATATTTTTCTAGATATAGCTGTGCATAGTCTACAAGGCTACATGCTTCTCCCCTAACTAGAGATGTGCAGCGGGCATTTTTCGTGTTTCATGTTTTGGTTTTGGTTTCGGATCCGCAGTTGTGTTTTGGATACGGACGCGTTTTGGCAAAACCACCCTTTTGGGTTTTGGATTCGGGTGATTTTTTTTTAAAACCTCAAACAGCTAAAATCATAGAATTTCGGGGTAATTTTGATCCTATAGTATTAAGCTCAATAACCATAATTTCTACTCCTTTCCAGTCTATTCTGAACACCTCACACCTCCCAATATTATTTTTAGTCCTAAAATTTGCACCAAGGTCCCTGGATGACTAAGCTAAGCGACCCAAGTGGGCAGCACAAACACCTGGCCCATCTAGGAGTGGCACTGCAGTGTCAGACAGGATGGCACTTAAAAAAATAGCCCCAAACAGCACATGATGCAAAGATAAATAAAAAAAGAGGCGCAAGATGAAATTGTAGTGTGTCTCTCCTGCTCAGTGTCAGTTCTCAGTAGTATCCTCATCAGTGCTCAGTATCACTGCTCATTGTCTTGTGCTGCATTGTGGTGCTCAGTATACTAGAGTACATTACTAATAGTCCAGTGCTGCATCTTGCTGCTCAGTGTCAGTTCTAGTATCCTCATCAGTGCTCAGTATCACTGCTCATTGTTTTGTGCTGCATTGTGGTGCTCAGTATACTACAGAACATTACTAATAGTCCAGTGCTGCATCTGGCTGCTCAGTGTCAGTTCTAGTAATCTCATCAGTGCTCCGTATCACTGCTCATTGTCTTGTGGTGCTCAGTATACTACAGTACATTACTAATACTCCAGTGTCTTGTGCCGCATATGGCTGCTGTAGGGTGCTGTGGTAGTGTCCTGTCACTGTGCATATGTCATCATTCCAGTCACAGTGACATACCCTCCAACTGTACCTTTTTAATAGGTACAGTACCTTTTTTTCATGGTCTGTACCTATTTTTGGCTCTCCAAACTTCCATTGAAAGTATAGGAAAAGGGGCGTGACCACGCCCCCTTTACCCATGACCACGCCCCTTTTTCTAATTTGTACCAATTTTTGTGTGTAAAATGTTGGAGGGTATGCAGTGATATCTGGTATCTATCTAGTGGTATCTAATTCCAGACATTACCACCGTCTAATTCCAGATATATTACTGGCATATAATTCCACACATTAAAAAATGGAGAACAAAAAGGTGGAGGGTAAAATAGGGAAAGATCAAGATCCACTTCCACCTAGTGCTGAAGCTGCTGCCACTAGTCAAGGCAGAGACAATTCAATGCCATCAACATTATGTAATGATTATACGATACATTATATATCATATCATTGTATGGTTGTAAAATACAACTTAAAAACTTTAATGAATAAATACATAAAGTAGCTTTTATGTAACCTTTTTAAACCTATTAGCATAGACCGAATCTCATCGTGTGTATAGGCCTTTAGTTCAACAACAGCATGGGACCAGTTAGTGTGTTTTGACCACTGCACAGCACCTGGTGTTATATAGTAAGCACCACTATGGCATAGTATACAGCATTATGGGCCTGATATGAGTGTGACCAGCGGTGATGTGGAATGCAGTAGGAGGTGCTGTTTAGTAAGCACCACTTCTATATTCACCATGCAGTATATTGTGTGAATATAGAAGTGTTGGCTGTGTTATATATTAGAGTAATTATTGCAGCTCCCAGCTAAAATTGCAACAATGTAATTTAGTGACAAGCTGCAGAGATTAACCCTTTCTGTGGCTGCTGCACAACCTCTATTCATATCGCTGAATTCAATTAGGGAGATGTTCTCACCCCGCGAGCAAGCGCAGGTATATGCCACACTTATGGTAACATTGGATTTACAGATATTTTCTTGCAGGGGTGTTTCTAAACAATTTGGCTTCAAATGCGTGCCCCCGCCACCATTGGCATTAAAAATTGTGCCCCTCCCCCATATATATATATATATATATATATATATATATATAAAAAAACTATATTTGCGTGAGCGCTCCGGACGGGATGGGGGGGGGGCGTGACCTCGCAAAAATGGGTATGGTCTCCATAAAATGGGCGTAGCCTTGCAGGCAAAGACTACCTTACACCCCAGTTCTTGACCCTGCACCAACAGACCTCGGCCACCACAGGGAAAAAAGTACAGTAATTTCCACCATGTTAAGCCCCACACATTAATGCCCTTTGGAACATATTATGTCACTCACCACAATATCTGTGAGAAACTATGCCCTACAGTAAAGCTTCTAATTACTTTTACAAAAACTGCTCAATGCCAAGAGTTTCACGTGCTGGGTGTCATGCTCATTGCCAGGGGTTTCACTCTCTGGGTGTCATGCTCATTGCCAGGGGGAACGCAGTAGGAGGTGTTATATAGTAAGCACCACTATGGCATAGTATATAGCATTATATATATTGTGAGCACTGGTGATGTTGAGTGCAGTAGAGCTGCTGCTGGGTAATTACAATTGACTACAACCACCAATATATTCTGCTGCACTATATATATGCAAAGCTAATTCTGCTGGGTAATTACAACTGACTACAACCACCAATATATTCTGCTGCACTATATATTTGCAAAGCTAATTCTGCTGGGTAATTACAATTGACTACAACCACCAATATATTCTGCTGCACTATATCTATATATGCAAAGCTAATTCTGCTGAGTAATTACAATTGACTACAACCACCAATATATTCTGCTGCACTATATCTATATATGCAAAGCTAATTCTGCTGGGTAATGCAAATTGAAACATTATTGCATAGTATGTGATTTTGAAGTACTTTTTTAAAGTTTTGAATGATATAGACCCAGTTTAATCTTTGTGGAATGCCTGGTTGTTGTTTTTAAGGTAATTTATTGCCTGGCATTTGAGGGGGTGGGGTGTGGTTACAGATTTCAATTATTGGTTTCACTTGTAATAGTCTTCTACTTAAGTCCAATGGTGTAGGCTGTGCAAAGCCATTTGGCTGTGCATTTATTGATCTAAGCGTGCATTTTTATCAAAGCGTGATAAAATTGACACATAACAGCAGTGTTCAATCAGCGTTCAATCGAAGTGAAAAAGAAGGAAAACAGAAGCACACCAATCTAACAAAACAAAGAAAACTGAAGAACTAATAACAAATGTGAGTCACTTACTCCTCAGATCACTCACCTCCTGATTGTTGCATCTGATTACATAGCACAGAACTACCTTACTTGGACATTTCATAAACCATCCATTTCACCTACAAATGCCTGTATCTGTATTATTGTAATTTTGTTTTTTAAGCACAGCTGCACCAATGCAATTTTACCTGCAAACACTTAAAACATCTAACATAATTACCATTGCTTCTTAAACCTCTCACAATCCTTTCATTTCTTACACTCCAAATACTTTTCTGCACCCACTTTATCTACGCTTTTGACTCATTTCATACTAAATCTACACCCCTTGAGCCTACACTGCTTTTCTCACCTGCATTTCTGCAATTCTTCTGCTCGGATTGCCTTACAGTCTCCTCTCCTACTTCCACTTTCCCTCAACCTATTTACCTACTTAACACTATGTCAAGGTTTTCTTATACTCCCCACATCACTCAGTGTCTACCTAATAATGTATCTTTAGCCTTCCCCCCTAGTCTCCTCCACCTCCTCCTCTCTCCCCTCCTCTGTCTCCCCTCCATCCCTCTGTTTCCTTCCCCCACCTTTCCTGTTACCCCACTTTCATTCACCTCTGCCCCATGGTCCTGCTACCCCACAACTCAGCCCTGCTCCCTCTCTCCCTTCCCTGTCACCTCCCCACACCCCCATCCACATCACACTGACCTCCTTCCCTGCCCACCTCCTGCAGTTTCCCCTCCTAGCTCAGGCACCCGTACCATCACTACTCTCTCATCATCCCTGCCCTCAAACTTAATCCCACCTCATCGCTACAGCAACCCTGAAAATCTAATTCACATCTCTCCCACAAACTCATACCCCCTATCCTGTGCCCTCTGGAATGCCAGATCTGTTTATAACAAACTGGTCCCTACTCATGACCTTTTCATTTCCAACTCCCTACACCTACTAGCCATTACTGAAACTTGGATTACGCCCTCTGACACTACTTCTGCTGCTGCTCTCTCTGCTGGGGGCCTTACATTCACACACACACCCCGACCTGGGGGTCGCCATGGGGGTGGTGTTGGGGTCCTTTTACCTTCTAGTTACTCCTACCAACTCATACCACCAGAACCATCCCTTATATTCTCTACATTTGAGGTCCACGCCATATGCCTCTTCCAACCAGTCCATTTTAGAGTAGCTGTCATTTACCGCCCCCCTGGCACTGCTTCCAAATTAATCGACAACTTTGCTTCCTGGCTTCCTCACTTCCTCTCTTCTGACATTCCCACCATTATCCTAGGCGATTTCAACATCCCTATTGACATCCCCACACAATCCCCTGCCTCTAAACTCCTTAACCTCACCTCTTCACTTGGTCTCTCCCAGTGGACCTCCTCACCCTCCCATGTGAATGGGAGCTCACTGGATCTGGTCTTCACTCACCGCTGTGATATTTCTGATCTTTCCAACTCCCCATTTCCCCTCTCTGACCACCACCTGCTCTCCTTCAACCTATCTCTCTCGACTTCCCCATCTCTACCTCCTAAGGCTACCATCACTAAGCGTAACATTGAAGCTATTGACACCACATTCCTTTCCTCCCTGTTTGACTCACTTCTCTCTCCTATTCTCTCTCTCTCTCATGCCCTGAACAAGCCACTTCCACATACAATGCTTCCCTTACTTCTGCTCTTGACTCTGTTGCTCCACCAACCACTATTCACCCTCACAAATTAACACCTCAACCCTGGCACACCAAATGCACCAGATATCTGCAAAAATGCTCACGTACGGCTGAGCGACACTGGAGGAAATCACGCTCTAAGGCAGACTTCCTCCATTTCAAACTTATGCTCTCATCCTTCAGTGCTGCCCTTTCTCTTGCTAAACAGTCCTACTTCAAGAACCTCATCTCCTCCCAGTCTTCCAACCCCCGGCGCCTCTTTGCCACTCTCAACTCACTCCTCTGCCCACCTCCACCTCGTCTCCCTTCCTCACTCTCTGCTCTTGACTTTGCCACTTACTTCACATCCAAAATTGACTCCATACGTCAGGACATCACATCACACCAGACTATCAGTAACCAGCCTTCTCCCAACCCTTACGAACCCTCCCCATCCCTCGCACCAACTCTGTCATCTTTCTCCCATGCATCTGGAGAGGAAGTCATGGCCCTCATTCGTTCCTGTCCCCTCACCACCTCCCCACTTGACCCAATCCCCTCCCGCCTCCTTTGCCACCTCTCTTCTTCTGCTTTTTCCCATCTTTCCCACCTTCTTAATCTCTCCCTCTCATCAGGCACTGTCCCCTCTGCCTTCAAGCACGCTCTCATCTCTCCTATTCTTAAAAAACCTACCCTTGATCCAAACACTCTCTCCAACTACCGACCCATCTCTCTCCTCCCTTTTGCCTCCAAACTCCTTGAGCGTATTGTCTACAACCGCCTTACTTCCTTTCTTTCCTCACAATCACTGCTTGTCTGGCTTCCGTCCTCTCCACTCCACTGAAACTGCCCTTACAAAAGTATGCAATGACCTCCATGCTGCTAAATCTAAGGGACACTACTCTCTACTTATTCTACTTGATCTCTCTGCTGCTTTTGACACTGTGGACCATCCTCTCCTACTGCAAATCCTTCACTCCATTGGTCTGCGTAACACAGCCCTCTCTTGGTTGTCGTCCTACCTTTCTGACCGTTCATTCTCTGTCTCCTCTCATGACTCCACCTCCCCCTCACTTCCACTAACTGTAGGGGTACCCCAAGGTTCTGTCCTTGGTCCTCTTCTCTTCTCTCTCTATACGTCCTCACTAGGTAAGCTCATTAGTTCTTTTGGTTTCCAATATCATCTCTATGCTGATGACACTCAAATCTATCTTTCCTCTCCAGACCTCTCCCCTACTCTCCTCACTCGTATCTCCAACTGTCTCTCTGCTATCACTTCCTGGATGTCCCAGCTCTTTCTTAAACTTAACATGTCTAAGACCGAGCTGATCATCTTCCCTCCCTCCCGCATAATCTCACCTCCTACAATCTCATTATCTATTGATGGCACTACTATCTCCTCTACCCCCCAAGTGCGCTGTCTTGGAGTAATCCTTGACTCCTCCCTCTCCTTCAAACCACACATTCAGCACCTCTCACAAACCTGCCGTTTTCATCTAAAAAATATTTCCAGGATCAGACCCTTTCTGACCCAGGATGCTTCTAAGACTCTTATCCACTCACTGGTCATCTCCAGACTGGACTGCTGTAATCTCTTCCTGACTGGCATTCCTGACAAATACCTCTCTCCACTCCCACTATCCTCAATGCTGCTTCCCGGCTCATTTTCCTCACCAAACGCACTACGTCCACCTCTCCTCTCTTACTAGTCCTTCACTGGCTCCCCTTCCCTTTCAGAATCCATTTCAAGCTTCTCACACTTGCTTACAAAGCCCTCACCCACTCCTCTCCCATCTACATCTCTGATCTTATCTCGCTTTACACTCCCACCCGTCCTCTTCGCTCTGCTAATGCACACCGACTCCTGCCTACGGATTACTTCCTCCCACTCCTACCTTCAAGATTTTTCACGTGCTGCACCACTTCTCTGGAATTCCCTACCTCTCCCCCTCAGACTCTCCACCTCTCTACAAAACTTCAAACGGGCTCTCAAGACCCACTTCTTCACCAAACCCAGCCAAATCTCATCCTAAACCTCTGTTCCACGCTCTCTATGTACCCCATCTGTCTCACCCCTGTCTGTCTACCCCTCCCTTTTAGAATGTAAGCTCTCACGAGCAGGGCCCTCTTCCCTCATGTGCTTACTCTTTTCTTACTTTAATAATCTTCAGCTGCACCAAATCCAGCAGTCTTCTACCACCTGATACTTATTCCAGTGTCATTGTGCTGATGTAGCTATGTTTATTTACCCTGTACTTGTCCTATATTGTCATCAACTGTAAGTTGCTGTTTTCCTGTTTGATTATTTGTTTATGTACTCTGTAATTGGGCACTGCGGAACCCTTGTGGCGCCATATAAATAAAGGATAATAATAATAATAAATAATATAATATATAACAGTACGGTACAGTAGGCCACTGCTCTACCTACCTCTGTGTCGTCAAGTATACTATCCATCCATACCTGTGGTGCATTTTAGAAAAAAACATGTCTCGGCAGAGCAATCTATAAATCCATAATTTTTCAGACAGCAACAGTGGGTATTGTAATAGTCACCCAATCCATCACTTTTATAGGGTTACATGCACCCACATGCTACAGCCTGTCTCAATAATTTTACTGTCACGCTGTGTGTGTTTGTGTTTTTATTTGGGTATTTTTTGTTGTTGTAGAACTACAGGTACCAGCAAGCCCATTATTTCCCCGCCTGCTGGTACTTGAGGTTCTCCAAGTACCAGCAAGCGGGGGAGGCTTGCTGGGCCTTGTAGTTCCACAACAAAAAAAACAATATTCTTTTTTTACACACATGGCTATCAGCCCGGCACCCACCACCCAGGGGTGCTGGGGACAGCCTCGGGCTTCACCTCTGGCCCTTGGGTGCCTCGAGGGGAGGAACCTCTTGATTTAAGGGGTCCCCACTCCTCCAGGGAACCCCGGCCAGGGGTGACTAGTTGGAGGGGTAATGCCAGGGACGCAGGGACCTACATAAAAGTGTCCCCCGGCTGTGGCATTATCTCTCTGGCTAGTGGAGCCCGGTGCTGGTTTTAAAAATATGGGGGACCCCTACATCTTTTGTTCCACGTATTTTTGGAACCTGGACCGTTCTAAGAGCCCGGTGCTGGTTGTCTAAATACGGGGAACCCCTGTCCAATTTTTCCCCCAGTATTTAAATAACCAGGACCGGCTCAAAGAGCCCGAGGCTGGTTATACTAAGGAGGGGGGACCTCACGCATTTTTTTTTAACCCATTCAGACCCTTCTCCTTTAAGTTAATGGAAGCCCTGGACAACAAAATTGCATTCATGTCCTCCTCCCTCACCCTTCCCAGTCCCAAACACTCATTTTTTTTTTCTTTAAAAATGTATAATATATAACAAGAACAATGAGCAGGCAGGCAGCGGGCATTGGCGGCATCGGACTGAGATAGAAATTAGTGGTGGAGGGCTGGGTCAGTTGATTGTGGGAGAGTTTGTAAGCCATTGGCGGCGGCAGCGGGTATCGGCTCAGAGGCAGTAGCGGGCATTGGCTAAGGGTCATCTGCAGGATTCGGCGGAAATTATGGCTGTAGTGCCTCACTAGCCACTGACCTCACCGCACGCCACTGTGGGACAGATGTAACATGCAGAGAGAGGTAGATTTGGGAGGGGGAATGTCCTAGCATAACTGTTAATTGCAGTGTAATACTGTAATTCAGCTGTGCAGCATTTGTGGCTAAATGTCAAAGAAGCCAGTATTTACCCTGCATGCAAAATAATAAATGTATTTGAACATACCTCCCAACTATACCAATTTTTGCAGGACAGTCACTTTTTTTGGGAATGTCCAGCTAACCCAACCCCCCCCCCCCCTGTGGGGGCCGCAGTGTCCCATAGTCATGGGGAAGGGGGGGGGGGGGTGGAAGGCTCCCTGTAGCTTGTTGCTCTGCAAATATGCACATTGTGGGTAATTCAGACCTGATCGCTAGGGTGTGTTTTTTGCATCCCTGTAATCAGGTAGTTGCCGCCTACAGCGGAAGGGAAAATTTGCTGTGCAGGTGTGTGATCACATGTGCACAAGAGCTGCACAGCTCAGCACTTACTCAGCCATTGAGGTGACGTCACAAATCCTCCCACAAAACGCCGGGTCCCTCCAGTGTTTTTCCGGACACTCCCTAGAAACATTCAGTTGCCACCCACACAAACACCCTCTTCTTGTCAATCTTCTTGTGATCTCCGGACCGTCGCACTTACGCATTGTGGCGCATACGCATGTGCAGTGCAGACCTGATTGCCCGCTGGGTGAAAATAAATTGAAGCGATCTGGTCTGAATAAGCCTCAATGTCTATTCACGGGAGACAGAGGGGCTGGGGCATGGCCAGCAGCTCACAGAGCACCTATAATGACAAAAATGGGAGACATGGCTCATGATCGCGATATACCTGCGAAGGTACGCCCTCTACTGATTGACAGGCAGAGGCATTCGCATTTTCTGCGGGGCACCCGGAGAAAATGTAGGCACACGCACAGGATGGACCCTGCGTATATGCCCCCCATCCTCTTCATAGTTTTTGCGGTTGTAACGCGTATTACGATCCAAACTATGTCTTATATACACGAGCAGTGTGAAAATGGGGGTAATTCGATGGGGGTAATTCCAAGTTGATCGCAGCAGGAATTTTGTTTGCAGTTGGGCAAAACCATGTGTACTGCAGGGGAGGCAGATATAACATGTGCAGAAAGAGTTAGATTTGGGTGAGTTATTTTGTTTCTGTGCAGGGTAAATACTGACTGCTTTATTTTTACACTGCAAATTAGATTGCAGATTGAACACACCACACCCAAATCTAACTCTCTCTGCACATGTTAAATCTGCCTTCCCTGCAGTGCACATAGGTGGTCATTCCGAGTTGTTCGCTCGGTAATTTTCTTCGCATCGCAGCGATTTTCCGCTTAATGCGCATGTGCAATGTTCGCACTGCGACTGCGCCAAGTAAATTTGCTATGCAGTTAGGAATATTACTCACGGTTTTTTCATCGTTCTGGTGATCGTAATGTGATTGACAGGAAGTGGGTGTTTCTGGGCGGAAACAGACCGTTTTAGGGGCGTGTGGGAAAAAATGCTACCGTTTCTGGGAAAAACGCGGTAATGGCTGGAGAAACGGAGGAGTGTCTGGGCGAACGCTGGGTGTGTTTGTGACGTCAAACCAGGAACGACAAGCACTGAACTGATCGCACTGGCAGAGTAAGTCTCGAGCTACTCAGAAACTGCACAGAGATGTCTTATCGCAATATTGCAAATCTTTCGTTCGCAATTTTAAGATGCTAAGATTCACTCCCAGTAGGCGGCGGCTTAGCGTGTGCAATGCTGCTAAAAGCAGCTTGCGAGCGAACAACTCGGAATGAGGGCCATGGGGGGTAATTCTGAGTTGATCGCAGCAGGATTTTTGTTAGCAGTTGGGCAAAACCATGTGCACTGCATTTACGAACAGATGATTTTTTTATATAAATTTTAAAATGTTAGTAAATGTGTGTTTTTTTTTCAACCTGGAAGCCCAACATCGATTAAGATCGATCTTAAATAGACCCCTGGGTTTTAAGGATAACCATGGTTGAGTCCAATGGTTAATTCACATTGACCGAAGTTCTAATTAAGTCACCTGTGCTCAAGCATGATATCCTTAAAATCTGGATTGCAATGACAGCATTTGGGAACTATGCCTAAGGGTTTAATTTTTACATTTATCCACTGACAATAAATCTACCTACAATATCCCTGTAACTGTTATGATTACAGTATTTCACTAAATAATGTAATTTGCTGAACCTTCTGTAAAAAGAAATATTAAGATGCTGTAATTCCCAGATGCAGCAAATTTGTTAGCTAGTGGGCAAAACCATGTGCACTGCAGGGATGGGGGGGGGCAGATATAACATTTGCAGAGAGATTTAGGTGGGTTATATTGTTTGTGTGCAGGGTAAATACTGGCTGTTTTGTTTTTACACTGCAATTTAGATTTCAGTTTGAACACACCGCACCAAAATCTAACTCTCTCTGCACATATTATACACCCCCCCCCCCCCCCCCCTGCAGTGTACATGGTTTTAGCTAATAAATTTGCTGCTGTGATCAGATCTGAGTTAAGCCCTATGTATTTGGCACTGGCAAAGGGTTAGAGGCCTTGCTGTAGAGCTCACACCTTTCTTATCATGCATTGTAATATTTCCTATGTCCTGATGTTGTGCTCTCTGCTCCATCCAAGTAAACAGCAATGTAGCGTGGCTATCAAAGAGCGTGAAGATTGCAGATTTCCTGGGATTAATGCTAAAGAATGCTATTATAGAGGCTGCTGCTTTAATTCAAGTGTCACTGGGGTTAAATGGTGTTTTTACCATAAAAACACAGGTAGAGTATACAGTACAGTGGTAGAGTGGGAGCATGTAGTGCTATTGATTACAGATTTGATGGAGCTTAAACATGGATAAGGTCCATAGCTATAAGAGTTTATCTTGTGTATCCTTTATTCTTAGTCATGGTCAGATAAGATTAGAAAATACCATTTAAGTGGAAATTTCCTGTTAGCTGTTTTAGCTAAATTGCACCAGTTAAAAAAAAAAAAAAAAACTAAGCTGCTGTAATTCCTGGATGTTTCCTTACTGCATCAACAGGAAGTGACAAGAAACAATGTAATGTGGAACCGTACAGCAGAAGGGGTTGCGGCTACCCCACAATAAGTGCAGCGGAATGTAAGAAGAGGAATTGTTGCTTTGACTGCAGCATTCCCGGGGTTAACTGGTGTTTCTTCAAGTCACAAGGTATGGAGCTGCTGTATAGTTACTCGCAAGTCAGTAGTTGTATGATGCTCACACCTGTTAAGCTGGATACACACAGAATGCCCTACACAGGGGGTGAAATGAGCGCCCCCCCCACCCCCCGTACGCTCAGTACACATCACGCTGTGCTGAGCGGGGGGAGAGATGTGTGCTGAGCTGTTCGCTCAGCACACATCTCCCCAAAATCGGGCCGTGAATACGGACCTTTAAACTGGATCCACACTTAGATTATCTGTCCAATTTTTTTTTTCTAGTTGAAACAAAATTATGCTAATATGTGGCAGCAAATGACAATTGACCATTTGCTCACAAACACTGGAAAACATCCAAAAATGGTCATTTAGATAAATTGGTTAAATCCATTTCATTTAGCTAATTTATCCAAACTACCTTTATT
This sequence comes from Pseudophryne corroboree, assembly GCF_028390025.1. Taxonomy (NCBI): domain Eukaryota; kingdom Metazoa; phylum Chordata; class Amphibia; order Anura; family Myobatrachidae; genus Pseudophryne; species Pseudophryne corroboree. Next base: position 992,679 of record NW_026967612.1, read on the forward strand.
GTATCTTTGTGGGTGAATGATGTGTGGGTCAGTGTTGAGGGTGGTGGAGGAGATGGGTAATAGGCACAGCAGGGTGTGGACAGTCAAATAGTGTGCTTAGAGGTTCAGAGTCATTGTATGAGACTCTGGCAACAGTGACTTGATGAGTCTGGTGTCCATAGGGTGGGACGCACTAACCTTTTTATGCTATTGAAATAGTTCTCCTCCTGACCGACGCAGTTCCTTGCTCCGAGGTTGGTGTATTGTCCTGTTGCAGCGCCTCTCCACTGTGGTCACAGTGAGCTGTGTGGTGTTGCTGGCGCATGCCAATCTCCCCCCAACCTCCCTCTGGCATTTCAGACCTACGTACGCATGATGGGATCTTGTATGATATGCGCGTGTGCTGTAGAGATGAAAGTGGCGGTGAGGAGGCAGATCGTGAGATGGGGAAACTTTGTGGACTGTTAGCGAAAGGGAGCACTGGGCAATCTGAGTTGCAAAGAGGGCAGCAGAAGAGGTTATTGCATGTGCACTGGTGACAGGTCCATCCTTGGTGGCTAGCCTCAGTGGTAAAGGGGTACATGAGCTAGTGTCCCTTGGTCAGCCATGTACCATGGCCACCTCCCTACCTCCTATATATTCTCCCTAATCTGTCACTTTGTTACGGTCTGCTGCTGGCACTGGTGTATCGTCCTGCAGATGCCGTCTCCGCCCATTGATGTGACTTCCCCCAGAGTTAGCCACACAGAGTGACAGATCTGGGAAAATATATAGGAGATCATTACTTTCACTTGCAGCCTACCTTATTTTTTGCAGCCTAGCATGCTCCTGACCCCTTCTCTCACTAATACTTATACAACATTCATGAACTCATCTTAAGGTTTCTTTATTATTCAGTCACACTGTCTTGGATCCAAACCATTTCCTGTGGCATTGCAGTCAAACAATTGAGCTATTTACCCTTGCATAGAAAGGTATAATCTAAGCTAGAGAATTCTATTTGGAGCTCACCTTGTACTTTGTGAAGAAATAATCAGCATTGTGGCTGAGCAGATATATGGAGTGTGTGGCTGCACACTGCATTGATCTGCTGAGTTGCAATGCTAATAATATTTTTTTGCAAAGTACCAATAGCTTCATATAATGTTCACAATTTTTATGCAGGATCAAGTAGCTCAATGGGTAGGGTGTTTGATTAGAATTCAACAGGTTATAGGTTTGAATCCTGGGTATGGTAGTTTGAGGTGTTATTTAATAAAGTGTGTTTATATATTAGTCACACATGGCTTACTTGTACAAATGGCATGTCACCAGTTAGTGCTGACTGCTGATATGCCATTTGCACAAGCAAGCCATGTGTGACTGTATATGCATTTAAGGAGGGCCCCCCGGCAATACCACAAACCATTGAGTGTCAAGTATACTAGATATATCTTCATATCTCATGTGCTTTCTCTGAGACCAATCTTGTTATGCCCCTTCCCCACGAGGCATGCGCCTTTTGTCCATATTGCAAAAATAGTGGGGGGGGGGGGGGGGGGCATATAATTCTCTGTCACAGGGCACTAAAAAGTCTAGTTATGGCTCTGGTATGCATTATGTAATCTGGCAGACCATCTCTCCAACACTGGCTGATTGGAATAGAAATCCGGTTATCTATGTGAGCAAATGACCATCAACGATTTACTCTCAAACACTAGAAAATGGACAAAAATGGTCCCCTAAACAAATTGGTTAAATTTTGGGTTTAACCAATTTATGTAATGACCATTTCTCTGACGTCCTAGTGGATGCTGGGACTCCGTAAGGACCATGGGGAATAGCGGCTCCGCAGGAGACAGGGCACAAGAATAAAAGCTTTAGGATCAGGTGGTGTGCACTGGCTCCTCCCCCTATGACCCTCCTCCAAGCCTCAGTTAGATTTTTGTGCCCGAACGAGAAGGGTGCAGGCTAGGTGGCTCTCCTGAGCTGCTTAGAATAAAAGTTTATTTTAGGTTTTTTATTTTCAGTGAGTCCTGCTGGCAACAGGCTCACTGCATCGTGGGACTAAGGGGAGAAGAAGCGAACTCACCTGCGTGCAGAGTGGATTGGGCTTCTTAGGCTACTGGACATTAGCTCCAGAGGGACGATCACAGGTTCAGCCTGGATGGGTCCCGGAGCCGCGCCGCCGGCCCCCTTACAGAGCCAGAAGAGCGAAGAGGTCCGGTGAAATCGGCGGCAGAAGACGGTCCTGTCTTCAGACTAAGGTAGCGCACAGCACCGCAGCTGTGCGCCATTGCTCTCAGCACACTTCACACTCCGGTCACTGAGGGTGCAGGGCGCTGGGGGGGGAGCGCCCTGAGACGCAATATAAACAGATAATACCTTAGGTTGGCAAAAGAATACATCACATATAGCTCCTGGGCTATATGGATGTATTTTAACCCCTGCCATTTTTACAGAAAAGAGCGGGAGATAAGGACGTCGTGAAGGGGCGGAGCCTATCTCCTCAGCACACAAGCGCCATTTTCCCTCACAGCTCCGCTGGAAGGATGGCTCCCTGACTCTCCCCTGCAGACCTGCTACAGAATCAGGGTAAAAAAGAGAAGGGGGGGCACTATTGGCAGCTAATAATAATAATAAACAGCAGCTATAAGGGAATAACACTTATATAAGGTTATCCCTGTATATATATATAGCGCTTGGTGTGTGCTGGCAGACTCTCCCTCTGTCTCTCCAAAGGGCTAGTGGGGTCCTGTCCTCTATCAGAGCATTCCCGGTGTGTGTCGGTACGTGTGTGTCGACATGTATGAGGAGGAAAATGATGTGGAGGCGGAGCAATTGCCTGGGTTAGTGATGTCACCCCCTAGGGAGTCGACACCTGACTGGATGATCGTATTTAAAGAATTAAGTGATAATGTCAGCACTTTGCAAAAAACTGTTGACGACATGAGACAGCCGGCAAATCAATTAGTGCCTGTCCAGGCGTCTCAGACAGATACTGAGTCTAGTGTCGACGGTGAGGAGACAAACGTAATGTCCAGTAGGGCCACACGTTACATGATCACGGCAATGAAGGAGGCATTGAACATTTCTGACACTACAAGTACCACAAAGAAGGGTATTATGTGGGGTGTGAAAAAACTACCAATAGTTTTTCCTGAGTCAGATGAATTAAATGAGGTGTGTGATAAAGCGTGGGTTTCCCCCGACAAAAAACTGCTAATTTCTAATAAATTATTGGCACTATATCCTTTCCCGTCAGAGGTTAGGACGCGTTGGGAAACACCCCCTAGGGTAGATAAGGCGCTCACACGTTTATCTAAACAAGTAGCGTTACCGTCTCCTGATACGGCCACCCTCAAAGAACCAGCTGATAGAAGGCTGGAAAATATCCTAAAAAGTATATACACACATACTGGTGTTATACTGCGACCAGCAATCGCTTCAGCCTGGATGTGCAGTGCTGGAGTCGCGTGGTCGGATTCCCTGACTGAAAATATTGATACCCTGGATAGGGACAATATATTGTTAACTATAGAGCATTTGAAGGATGCATTACTATATATGCGTGATGCACAGAGGGATATTTGCACCCTGGCATCAAGAGTAAGTGCTATGTCCATTTCTGCCAGAAGAGCGTTATGGACGCGACAGTGGTCAGGGGATGCGGATTCCAAACGACATATGGAAGTATTGCCGTATAAAGGGGAGGAGTTATTTGGGGCTGGTCTATCGGACCTGGTGGCCACGGCAATGGCTGGAAAGTCCACCTTTTTACCCCAGGTCACTTCACATCAGCAGAAAAAGACACCGTCTTTTCAAACTCAGTCCTTTCGTTCCCATAAGTACAAGCGAGCAAAAGGCCACTCTTTTCTGCCCCGGGGCAGAGGAAGAGGAAAAAGACTGCACCATGCAGCCGCTTCCCAGGAGCAGAAGCCCTCCCCTGCTTCTGCCAAGTCTTCAGCATGACGCTGGGGCTTTACAAGCAGACTCAGACATGGTGGGGGCCCGTCTCAAGAATTTCAACGCGCAGTGGGCTCACTCGCAAGTGGACCCCTGGATTCTACAGGTAGTATCGCAGGGGTACAAACTGGAATTCGAGGCGTTTCCCCCTCGCCGGTTCCTGAAGTCTGCTCTACCAAAGTCTCCCTCCGACAGGGAGGCAGTTTTGGAAGCCATTCACAAGCTGTATTCCCAGCAGGTGATAATCAAGGTACCCCTCCTTCAACAGGGAAAGGGGTATTATTCCACGCTGTTTGTGGTACCGAAGCCGGACGGCTCGGTGAGACCAATTTTAAATCTGAAATCCTTGAACACTTACATAAAAAGGTTCAAATTCAAGATGGAGTCACTCAGAGCGGTGATAGCGAACCTGGAAGAAGGGGACTATATGGTGTCTCTGGACATCAAAGATGCTTATCTCCACGTCCCAATCTACCCTTCTCACCAAGGGTACCTCAGGTTTGTAGTACAAAACTGTCATTATCAGTTTCAGACGCTGCCGTTTGGGTTGTCCACGGCACCTCGGGTCTTTACCAAGGTAATGGCCGAAATGATGATTCTTCTTCGAAGAAAAGGCATCTTAATTATCCCTTACTTGGACGATCTCCTGATAAGGGCAAGGTCCAGGGAACAGTTAGAAGTCGGAGTAGCACTATCTCAGGTAGTGTTACGTCAGCACGGGTGGATCCTAAATATTCCAAAATCGCAGCTGATTCCAACGACACGTCTACTGTTCCTAGGAATGATTCTGGACACAGTCCAGAAGAAGGTGTTTCTCCCGGAGGAGAAGGCCAGGGAGTTATCCGAGCTAGTCAGGAACCTCCTAAAACCAGGCCAGGTGTCAGTGCATCAGGGAAGAAATTTCCAGGGCTTGTGGTCAAGCATGGAAACATCTCTTCATATAAACATTCTGGAACTAAGGGCCATTTACAATGCCCTACGTCAAGCGAAACCCCTGCTTCAGGGTCAGGCGGTATTGATCCAATCGGACAACAACACGTCAGTCGCCCACGTAAACAGACAGGGCGGCACGAGAAGCAGGAGGGCAATGGCAGAATCTGCAAGGATTCTTTGCTGGGCGGAAAATCATGTGATAGCACTGTCAGCAGTGTTCATTCCGGGAGTGGACAACTGGGAAGCAGACTTCCTCAGCAGACACGACCTCCACCCGGGAGAGTGGGGACTTCACCCAGAAGTCTTCCACCTGATAGTAAACCGTTGGGAAAAACAAAAGGTGGACATGATGGCGTCCCGTCTAAACAAAAAACTAGACAGATATTGCGCCAGGTCAAGGGACCCTCAGGCAATAGCGGTGGACGCTCTGGTAACGCCGTGGGTGTACCAGTCAGTGTATGTGTTCCCTCCTCTGCCTCTCATACCAAAAGTACTGAGAATCATAAGAAGGAGAGGAGTAAGAACTATACTCGTGGTTCCGGATTGGCCAAGAAGGACTTGGTACCCGGAACTTCAAGAGATGCTCACAGACGAACCGTGGCCTCTACCTCTAAGAAAGGACCTGCTCCAGCAGGGGCCTTGTCTGTTCCAAGACTTACCGCGGCTGCGTTTGACGGCATGGCGGTTGAACGCCGGATCCTGAAGGAAAAAGGCATTCCAGATGAAGTCATCCCTACCCTGGTCAAGGCCAGGAAGGACGTAACCGCAAAACATTATCACCGCATTTGGCGAATATATGTTGCGGGGTGTGAGGCCAAGAAGGCCCCTACAGAGGAATTTCAACTGGGTCGTTTCCTCCATTTCCTGCAAACAGGACTATCTATGGGCCTAAAATTAGGGTCCATTAAGGTTCAAATTTCGGCCCTGTCGATTTTCTTCCAGAAAGAACTGGCTTCAGTGCCTGAAGTTCAGACATTTGTAAAAGGGGTACTGCATATACAGCCTCCTTTTGTGCCTCCAGTGGCACCTTGGGATCTCAATGTTGTGTTGATTTTCCTAAAGTCACATTGGTTTGAACCACTCACCACTGTGGACTTAAAATATCTCAAATGGAAGGTGACGATGCTGTTAGCCCTGGCTTCAGCCAGGCGTGTGTCAGAATTGGCGGCTTTATCATATAAAAGCCCTTACTTAATTTTTCATTCTGACAGGGCAGAATTGAGGACTCGTCCTCAATTTCTACCTAAGGTGGTTTCTGCATTTCACATGAACCAACCTATTGTGGTACCTGCGGCTACTAGGGACTTGGAGGACTCTAAGTTGCTTGACGTTGTCAGGGCCCTGAAAATAAATGTTTCCAGGACGGCTGGAGTCAGAAAATCTGACTCACTGTTTATCCTGTATGCACCCAACAAACTGGGTGCTCCTGCTTCTAAGCAGACGATTGCTCGTTGGATTTGTAGTACAATTCAGCTTGCACATTCTGTGGCAGGCCTGCCACAGCCAAAATCGGTAAAAGCCCATTCCACAAGGAAAGTGGGCTCATCTTGGGCGGCTGCCCGAGGGGTCTCGGCTTTACAACTTTGCCGAGCAGCTACTTGGTCAGGGGCAAACACGTTTGCTAAATTCTACAAATTTGATACCCTGGCTGAGGAGGACCTGGAGTTCTCTCATTCGGTGCTGCAGAGTCATCCGCACTCTCCCGCCCGTTTGGGAGCTTTGGTATAATCCCCATGGTCCTTACGGAGTCCCAGCATCCACTAGGACGTCAGAGAAAATAAGATTTTACTTACCGATAAATCTATTTCTCGTAGTCCGTAGTGGATGCTGGGCGCCCATCCCAAGTGCGGATTGTCTGCAATACTTGTATATAGTTAGTTATTGTTACAAAAATTCGGGTTATTATTGTTGTGAGCCATCTTTTCAGAGGCTCCCTTTCGTTTTATCATACTGTTAACTGGGTTCAGATCACGAGTTGTACGGTGTGATTGGTGTGGCTGGTATGAGTCTTACCCGGGATTCAATATCCTTCCTTATTATGTACGCTCGTCCGGGCACAGTATCCTAACTGAGGCTTGGAGGAGGGCCATAGGGGGAGGAGCCAGTGCACACCACCTGATCCTAAAGCTTTTATTCTTGTGCCCTGTCTCCTGCGGAGCCGCTATTCCCCATGGTCCTTACGGAGTCCCAGCATCCACTACGGACTACGAGAAATAGATTTATCGGTAAGTAAAATCTTATTTTTTGACCACTTTTCTAGTGTTTGGGAGCAAATGGTTAATCGACATTTGCTCCTATACATTACCAGATTTTTATTCCATCCATCCAGACTGGATAGATAGCCTGACAGATAATTGTGTAGTGTACGCCCAGGATAACTGTCAGTTATGCTTTCTTTTATGATGGTACACAAATGGGTGGGCAGATCCAGGGCAAGCACTGCCCACTCATGCATAGTTGTCAACTGATGTGAAGTTCCAGGGGGCAATCTCAGTTATAAATAAAAGTATCTGGAAATTGTCCCTAGTTTAATAAAAAAATAAAAAAAAAATGATCAACTCCATTTATTTAGTATGATATCCCAGGTGATAGGATGCCGGCAGTCAGAATAACATGCTTTATTAAATAACACATCTCAAACTACAATACCCAGGATTCAAACCTATAACCTGTTGAATTCTAATCAAACACCCTACCCATTGAGCTATTTGATCCTGCATAAAAATTGTGAACATTATATGAAGCTATTGGTACTTTGAAAAAAAAAAGTATCAGCATTGCAACGCAGCAGATCCATGCAGTTTGCAGCCACACACTACATGTATCTGCTCAGCCACAATGCTGATTATTTCTTCACAAAGTACAAGGTGAGCTCCAAATAGAATTCTCTATCTTAGAATTATACCTTTCTATGCCAAACCTAGAAGTCGGGCCCCCCACCCTGGGATCCCCCAGAGGGAGGCCCGCCCCGTCATGCGGCAGGCTTGTCCGTTTTGGAAGCAGGCTGACGGGCAGCCCAGGCTTGCTTCAGTCTGGGCTTGGCAGGTCTGGAAGCATGAGCTTGCTTTGGGTATGCCTGACCATGAGTACGCTTTACCTGGAGGATGAAAGGGCCAAGGAAAAGTACTTTTAGCCTTCTGCGTGGTAGGAGTCATACTAGGTAGGCAAGTTGTTTTAGCAGTAGCCAGATCAGCTACAATCTTATTGAGGTCTTCTCCAAAGAGAGTGTCTCCCTTGAAAGGAAGCACCTCCAGGGTTTTCTTGGAATCCATATCCACCGACCAGGATCTCAACCAGCTGTATAAAGTATTACCTTGGAACTGGCTCTCCACTCCCCATTATCTGGTTATCATGACTTCCTCCGCCAGTTTCCAGACTCGCTTGCTGAAGCTCGGCCACTTCTTCCTAGCAGCAGGCTCCTGGATCACTGGGCAGCAGAGGTGCTTGGGAGCCGGATGGGGGAGGAGCAATAAGGCAGGCAGCCTTTGGCACCCACACACCCACACCCACACACACCCACACACACCCACACACACCCACACACACACCAAAAAAGAACATATCCCAGTTTAACATAACTCTATGTGGTGCAAGGTATGGAGCTGGTCACTTGTATCAGACCTCTGACATTTGCCTTTTCACCCATATTGCATACTTTTTCTTGCAGGTTGTGTCTTAATTCAAGAAGTGTTCTAAGTACTTCAGCTTAGTATCTTTACTGACCCCTCTTTACCCCACACTACATCACTGACCTTTCTATAACCATCACTGCATTACTGACCCCTCTTTACAGTACACTGACCTCTATATACCTGCTAGTACATCCCTGATGCCTATATTCCCTACGCTACATCCCTGACACCTCTATTCCCTACGCCACATCCCTGATGCCTCTATTCCCTACGCCACATCCCTGACGCCTCTATTCCCTACGCCACATCCCTGACGCCTCTATTCCCTACGCCACATCCCTGACGCCTCTATTCCCTACGCCACATCCCTGACGCCTCTATTTCCTACGCCACATCCCTGACGCCTCTATTTCCTACGCCACATCCATGACGCCTCTATTCCCTACGCCACATCCCTGACGCCTCTATTCCCTACGCCACATCCCTGACGCCTCTATTCCCTACGCTACATCCCTGACGCCTCTATTCCCTACGCTACATCCCTGACGCCTCTATACAGTACAATGCATTACTGATCCCTCTAGACCATACATCCTCATTACATCAGAGAGTTAGTGAAACACTGGAAAAAATAAGGGTATAAGTGGACTACAGAAACTGATGCTCTAAACAAAGGAGAGAGAGAGAGAGAGAGAGAGTAAAGCACAAGGGAAAGTGGGCAATTGGAACACCATAGAGAGAGGAGAGATAGAAATGCCTGAAAAAGTAAAGGGGGTTGGGTATGGCATCCGGCGCTCGGGATTCCAGAGGTCACATGATCCCCAATCCTAATACTAACCCTCTGGGGGGTGGCGGATAGGGCTAACCCTCAGGGGGTGGCAGCTAGGGCTACCCCCCCCCCCCCTCCTAGTGCCTTCCCTTACACCACCTCCCCTGGTCCGACTCCTAACCCTCCCTCCAATACTCACCTTCGGGATGTTGGCTGTCTGTGTGCCGGCACCAGTCTCCCAAGTGGTGTCAGGATTCCAACATCGGTCAAATGACCGCCGGTATACCGTCTGCCAGGATGGTAAATGTATCCTGAGGACAGGTAGTGAGTGTGGAGGGATAGGTGGTTCAGTAAAATGTAACGGCTCAAACTGCGATCATTCACTGATAAATTGATTTATAGCTCTCCCTTTTTAACCATTGCAATTATAAAAGCAATGTTTTTTAAACTTTTAAATAAAGCTTGTTAGCATCCCCAGCACATTGTATATGCTGGGAGATGTAGTTCTCAATATGAAAACATTTAATTACTGTATGAACTCTAATCCCCCAACTGAAACCTGGATGGTGCTCCTGGCAAGTGACATCCTGGCCAATTTTATTTATTATTTATTTATTACCAGTTATTTATATAGCGCACACATATTCCGCAGCGCTGTACAGAGAATATTTGCCCATTCACATCAGTCCCTGCCTCAGTTGAGTTTACAATCTATATTCCCTATCACATGTACACACAGACACATTAACACTAGGGTTAATTTTTGTTGGGAGCCAATTAACCTACCAGTATATTTTTGGATTGTGGGAGGAAACCGGAGTACCCGGAGGAAACCCACGCAAGTACGGGGAGAATATACAAACTCCACACAGTTAGGGCCATGGTGGGAATCGAACCCATGACCTCAGTGCTGTGAGGCAGTAATGCTAACCATTACACCATCCGTACTGCCCAAAGGGGTAGATACGCCCCTGAGGGTCAGGGCCAGCAACAGAAATCTTGGGCCCCAGTACACTGATATCTCTGGGGCCCCCTTAAGCCCCCCTTAACTTGGCAGAGGAATCTTTAAAAAAAAAATGGAGCCTTTGACTCGGACCGTCAGTGAGGCCGGCAGGTGGTTTTCATACTGGGCTATCCAGCTCTTCGGTGGCGGTGGCAGGGACATTCAGAAAAGGGCCAGCACAGCAACATGCATAATAATGGCAATACAGTATGGACCACAGGGACTGGACAAAGTGATGGGGTAAAAGGAGGGGGGAGGGTTTAGTTGGCCTGTTGACACTGCAGCATACTTACGACTGCAAGGGATATAGGACTCTTGAGTTCACGGGCCAATTTCATGGCAGTCTCGGATAGGAGGGCATTGTGGATTCACCAAGGGAATGCTGATGCTGACTCCAAGAAGAAAGGGAGTCTCTTCCCTATGAAGGTGAAGCCTTGTTTGGCGACGGCCTAGTTAATTTGATCTCGGCAGCTCCCGCAGGTAAGTCAACCTTCTTGCCCTATGTTCCCTCTCAACGGATGAAGACGCATCATTATCTACCGCAGTCATTTTGGCCCAATAGATATGCAAGAAGTTAAGATTCCCCTTTCTTTGCAGGTAGAGGAAGGAGAAGGAAGAGGTCTGTAGCCTCTTCAAGATCGCAGGAGCAGAGATTGTCCTCTGCTTCTGCCAAATCCACTGCATGACGCTGGGGCTTTCTTGCAGGAGCCCACACCAGTGGGGGCACGTCTAAAACTCTTCAGTCAGTTCTGGATTCATTCGGACCTGGACTCGTGGGTTTTACAAATAGTGTCCCAAGGGTACAAACTGGGGTTTCAAGACGTTCCCCCTCACCGATTGTTCAAATTGGCCTTAGTCAGCAGGGAGAAGGTTTTTATTCAAGCCTCTTCGTGGTCCCGAAGCCGGACGGCTCAGTCAGACCAATCTAAAATCTGAAATCCCTCAATTTCTTCCTAAAGAAATTCAATTTCAAGATGGAATCTCTCAGGGTAGTGATCTCCAGTCCGGAGGAAAGATATTTCATGGTTTTGGTAGACATAAAGGATGCCTACTTACATGTTCCCATTTAGCCACTGCATCAAGCTACCTAAGGTTTGCAATTCAGGATTGTTATTACCAATTTCAGACATTGCCGTTTGGTCTGTCCACGGCTCCGAGGATTTTCACCAGGGTGATGGCGGAAATGATGGTTCTCCTTCGCAAGCAAGGAGTCACAATTATCCCGTACTTGGATGATCTCCTGATAAAGGCGAGATCCAGGGGCCAGTTGGTGCAAAACATTGCACTCTCCCTGACAGTTCTTCAACAACATGGTTGGCTCCTACACTTGCCAAAATCGCAGTTGGTCCCAATGACGCGGTAGTTGTTTTTGGGAGTCATACTGGACACAGAAGAGGTTTTCTTCCAGGGGAAAGGCTATGGAGATCCAGAGTCTGGTCAAACAAATTCTGAAACCAGCAAGAGTGTTAATCCATCAATGCATTCGGTTGCTGGGGAAGATGGTTGTGGCCTACGAGGCCATTCAGTTTGGCAGGTTCCATGCCAGAGTGTTCCAGTGGGACCTGTTGGACAAGTGGTCCGGATCCCACCTACACATGCACCGGAGGATAATCCTGTCTTCCAAGACCAGAATCTCACTCCATTGGTGGCTGCACAGTTCTCACCTCCTAGAGGGGCGATGGTTCGGGATCCAGCACTGGATCCTAGGGACCACAGATGCAACCCTCCGAGGCTGGGGAGCAGTCACACAGGGGGAAAACGTCCAAGGAAGATGGTCAAGTCAGGAAAGTTGTCTCCACATAAATGTTCTGGAGTTAAGGGCCATTTAATAACTGCAGATACAGTACACACTGGGACGGGTGCCCAGCATCCTCTACAGACTAAAAGAAAAGGATTTACCGGTAGGTATTAAAATCCTAGTTTCTCTAACGTCCTAGAGGATGCTGGGGACTCCGTAAGGACCATGGGGATAGACGGGCTCCGCAGAGTTCATGATCTTCACTGAGGTAACGCACAGCACTGCAGCTGTGCGCCATTGCTCCCATACACCTCACATACTCCGGTCACTGTAAGGGTGCAGGGCGCAGGGGGGGCACCCTGGGCAGCAATATAAACCTCTTTTTGGCAAAAATATAACATATATACAGCTGGGCACTGTATATATGTATGAGCCCCCGCCAATTTTACAGTTTAAGCGGGACAGAAGCCCGCCGCCGAGGGGGCAGGGCTTCTCCCTCAGCACTCACCAGCGCCATTTTTTCTCCACAGCACCGCTGAGAGGAAGCTCCCCGGACTCTCCCCTGCTTATACCACGGTAGAGAAGATGGTTGAAAAGAGGGGGGGGGGGGGGCACAAAATTCGGCGCAAATTACATACAGCAGCGCTACTGGACAAACATTAAGATACTGTGTTATTCCTGGGTTATATAGCGCTGGGGTGTGTGCTGGCATACTCTCTCTCTGTCTCTCCAAAGGGCCTTGTGGGGAAACTGTCTCCAGAAAAAGCATTCCCTGTGTGTGTGGTGTGTCGGTACACGTGTGTCGACATGTCTGAGGAAGAAGGCTATATTAGAGAGGATTGGGAGCAAATGAATGTGGTGTCCTCGCTGACACCTGATTGGATGGATATGTGGAATGCTTTAAATGCTAGTGTAAACTCATTGTACAAAATATTAGACAAGGCTGAAGCTTTGGGACAGTCAGGGTCTCAACCCATGCCTGATCCTATGTTGCAGGGACTGTCAGGGTCTCATAAGCGCCCACTATCCCAGATTGTTGACACAGATACCGACATGGATTCTGACTCCAGTGTCGATTACGATGATGCAAAGTTACAGCCAAAATTGGCAAAATCCGTTCGATATATGATTATGGCAATAAAAGATGTTTTGCACATCACAGAGGAACCCCCTGTCCCTGACAAGAGGGTACATATGTACAAGGGAAAGAAGCCTGAGGTAACCTTTGAGGGGGTCACACGAGCTGAACGAGTTATGTGAAAAAGCTTGGGAATCTCCAGATAAAAGACTGCAGATTTCCAAAAGGATTCTTATGGCGTATCCTTTTCCATCAACGGATAGGTTACGATGGAAATCCTCCCCTAGGATGGACAAAGCATTAACACGCACAGCTACAGTTGGAAAATCAAATTTTTACCTTATGTTCCCTCACAGCATAAGAAAGCTCCGCATTATCAAATGCAGTCCTTTCGGTCACAAAGAAACAAGAAAGTGCGAGGTGCGTCCTTTCTTGCCAGAGGTAGGGGCAGAGGAATAAAGCTGCACAACACAGCTAGTTCCCAGGAACAGAAGTCCTCCCCGGCCTCTACAAAATCTACCTCATGACGCTGGGGCTCCACTGGCAGAGTCCGGCCCATGTGATGTCATGCAGCTGCTCCGACCACACCTCCTGTTTCTCCGTTGCCGACCCCATTTTGAAACCGTGCCCCCGCACCGCTCCATCTCCGACTTGGAAATGGAGTGTTGTTGACCCCCCTCCCCCCCCCCCCCCTTCACCGATTCACAGGCAGAGGCGATCGCATTATCTGCGGGGTGCCGCAGAAAATGCAGGCGGATGCGTATGCTCTTAGCAGTTTTTGCAGTTGGATTGCGATCCAACCTGAATCAGGCCCCATTACCTATCACAATGCACTGCGGGTAGTACAAAATGGGGTTAATATAGGAGAAAAACCCCCAGAGCTGTGCTCCTTAACTGTCCCTGGTGGCTAGTGGAGCGGCTGCCCAGTAATCAGTGTCCACGCCAGTGCGCACACGGCCCGCCCCCATCAGCGGCCTCGTGATCCCGGAGGGTGGTGTGTGTGTGACTGACCTTAGGAAGAAACCGGAGCCTCCGCTGCAGTGACCCAGCAACCGGGGCACGGGAGTATACTGCGCCACTGGGAGTGATGGAGCTGCAGTAAAGAAGTCTATTAGACCTAGCCTGCTGCAGCCCTTGTAGATTCTTATGAAAAAAGTTCTTCTTTTCTTGCCAAAATTAATAGCTAAGAATAGGCTGCCTGAGGCAGCTCCCTGTTAAGTGGCCTGCTACTGAAGGCACCAACTACAAACTGAGCTCCCTGTTCATGGAAGCGAGGTTATAGAGGAGGGGGCGCTGAGCATCTTGGGAACAGTCAAAAGCTTTGAGCCTGTTGGTGCCTCAGATCAAGATCCTACTCTACACCCCAATGTGAATCCTTGTGGAGTCCAGTGTACCCCACAGAAGAAATTAATGTGTCACACCCATTGGCAGCAACATTAGAATAGCTGCTGATGGGCACAATTGAGAAAGGAAGGGGGGAAAACATTTGAATCCAGCACATATATGTAATTTGAATATGTAATTTGTACCTTCCTACTTTAAAATGTAATGGATGAACCTCACCCTGTGAGAACTATCTTCATGATCAAGAGATCTCATATGCAAGATAAGTATGTGTTGGGATAGGGCTGTGGAGGGCGGCTGCTCGGGCACACCCCTGTCAAGTTAAGGAGATTCAACTGAGGCAGCACAAGGGAACTCTCATCTGGGGACAACAACTGCAGGGAGAACACATTTTCAGACGAATGTGGGAGGGCAGAAGGCTGCCTAATACTGAAGCACCCCCAAACAACAAACCAAATGCAACAACTAGTGCAAGCATTCCTGGGGGAAGGCCTGCAGCAGATGGATTTGCATATGGTGATGTCATCCAAGCAGTGGGCATAGTTGGCTGCAACCCTCGTCTGCATATGAAAAGAGAAAAGGGTCACGCAGGGCATGGCGGCCTTTGTGGGGTTGCGCTTGGATGACACCTAAATCGCTTTATACACCCCCACCCCCCATCAGTGTGGGCTCATGTTGGCCATGCCCCAGCCCCGGAAGCATTCAAGCTGATTTCTTGCAGCAGCTGGACCCAGTAACAGCTCCAGAGTTGCTCTACAAGACAAGTAAAAGGGTGTGAGCCCTGCAGCACCACCTGTAGTTTGCATACACACATATATAGGACAGCATCTCTTATATGCCCCAGGGTCAATAAAATAGTATCCTTATCTATGGTATCCATCCCCTCAGATAAGGTAACCGTCAATGCCGCTACAGCACTACACACCCAGGACGACGCAATTGCCGGTCTGAGTAAGGTACCTGAATGTGTATAAATGGACTTCAGGGTAATCTCCTGTTTGCGGTCAGCAGACTCTTTGAGGGTAGCCGTATACTGGGACGGGAGGGCTACCTTCTTGGATAAGCGTGTTAATGCTTTGTCCACCCTAGGGGAGGATTCCCATCGTAATCTATCCATTGATGGGAAAGGATACGCCATAAGAATCCTTTTGGAAATCTGCAGTCTTTTATCTGGAGATTCCCAAGCTTTTTCACATAACTCGTTCAGCTCGTGTGACCCCCTCAAAGGTTACCTCAGGCTTTTTTCCCTTGTACATATGTACCCTCTTGTCAGGGACAAGGGGTTCCTCTCTGATGTGCAAAACATCTTTTATTGCCATAATCATATATCGAATGGATTTTGCCAATTTTGGCTGTAACTTTGCATCATCGTAATCGACACTGGAGTCAGAATCCGTGTCGGTATCTGTGTCAACAATCTGGGATAGTGGGCGCTTATGAGACCCTGACAGTCCCTGCAACATAGGATCAGGCATGGGTTGAGACCCTGACTGTCCCAAAGCTTCAGCCTTGTCTAATCTTTTGTGCAATGAGTTTACACTAGCATTTAAAACATTCCACATATCCATCCAATCAGCTGTCGGTGGAGACACCACATTCATTTGCTCCTGCTCCTCTCTAATATAGCCTTCTTCCTCAGACATGTCGACACACGTGTACCGACACACCACAAACACAGGGAATGCTTTTTCTGAAGACCGTTTCCCCACAAGGCCCTTTGGAGAGACAGAGAGAGAGTATGCCAGCACACACCCCAGCGCTATATAACCCAGGAATACACAGTAACTTAATGTTTGCCCAGTAGTACTGCTGTATGTAATTTGCGCCGAATTATGTGCCCCCCCCCCTCTTTTCAACTCTCTTGTCTACTATGGTATAAGCAGGGGAGAGTCCGGGGAGCTTCCTCTCAGCGGTGCTGTGAAGAAAAAATGGCGCTGGTGAGTGCTGAGGGAGAAGCCCCGCACCCTCGGCGGCGGGCTTCTGTCCCGCTTAAACTGTAAAATTGGTGGGGGCTCATACATATATACAGTGCCCAGCTGTATATGTGTTATAGTTTTGCCAAAAAGAGGTTTATATTGCTGCCCAGGTGCCCCCCCCCCCCCCCCCCCCCCCTGCGCCCTGCACCCTTACAGTGACTGGAGTGTGTGAGGTGTATGGGAGCAATGGCGCACAGCTGCAGTGCTGTGCGTTACTTCAGTGAAGATCATGAAGTCTTTTGCCACCTCTGAAGTCTTCTTTTCTTCTCATACTCACCCGGCTTCTATCTTCCGGCTCTGCAAGGGGGACGGAGGCGCGGCTCTGGGACGGACGGCGATGGTGAGATCCTGCGTACCAATCCCTCTGGAGCTAGTGGTGTCCAGTAGCCTAAGAAGCAGGACCTTGCAACTCGGAGAGTAGGTCTGCTTCTCTCCCCTCAGTCCCTCGATGAGGGAGTCTGTTGCCAGCAGTGCTCCCTGAAAATTAAAAACCTAACAAAATACTTTCTGTCAGAAAGCTCAGGAGAGCTCCTGAAAAGCACCCAGTCTCCACTGGGCACAGTATCAAACTGAGGTCTGGAGGAGGGGCATAGAGGGAGGAGCCAGTGTACACCCAGAACTAAAGTCTTTCTTAAAGTACCCATGTCTCCTGCGGAGCCTGTCTATCCCCATGGTCCTTACGGAGTCCCCAGCATCCTCTAGGACGTTAGAGAAAATAGGATTTTAATACCTACCGGTAAATCCTTTTCTCTTAGTCCGTAGAGGATGCTGGGCACCCGTCCCAGTGCGTACTGGGTCTGCAGTTATTAAATGGCCCTTAACTCCAGAATATTTATGTGGAGACAACTTTCCTGACTTGACCATCTTCCTTGGATGTTTTCCCCCTGTGTGACTGCTCCCCAGCCTCGGAGGGTTGCATCCGTGGTCCCTAGGATCCAGTCCTGGATCCCGAACCATCGCCCCTCTAGGAGGTGAGAACTGTGCAGCTACCAATGGAGTGAGATTCTGGTCTTGGAAGACAGGATTATCCTCCGGTGCATGTGTAGGTGGGATCCGGAACACTTGTCCAACAGGTCCCACTGGAACACTCTGGCATGGAACCTGCCAAACTGAATGGCCTCGTAGGCCGCAACCATCTTCCCCAGCAACAGAATGCATTGATGGATTAACACTCTTGCTGGTTTTAGAATTTGTTTGACCAGACTCTGGATCTCCATAGCCTTTCCACTGGAAGAAAGCCTCTTCTGTGTCCAGTATGACTCCCAAAAACAACAACCGCGTCATTGGGACCAACTGCGATTTTGGCAAGTTTAGGAGCCAACCATGTTGTTGAAGAACTTACAATAATGTATACATACATGTGTACACAGGGAGCGCTAAATATTCATAATTATCTAATTTATTTAGACAATAAAAAATAGAATGACAATGAACAATTTAATAATAATAAGATATATCAATTTAAAAATTAAAAACCATATCAAATGGACATCTCTCGTGGAAATAAACAACTCAGTTGCTGGTGTTAAAGGGTCCAGAATAGGCTATTTAGCCAATAATTGCTGAGCAAGTCCAGAATCCTAGTGTATCAAATCCTGGATAAGGCACCAAAGTAATTACCTGTTTATTCTACACCTGTTATTTAATGGACAATGCCTTTTGATTGGATGGCCACTGTATAAATATCTTCCAAAGTGGACACTGAGTATACCTTCTGATGAAACTGCTACTCTACCTATAGCAGAGAAACGCGTCAAGGAACCTACAATTTCTCTGTGGAAATCAACTTATATCTATCCGTCACCACTTTGCTCCATGCTGCCTGCATCCAGCTCTCTCCCCTAGTCTGCAAATCAGGCTCCACATCACTGCCGGAGACGTCCGGCTGTGCGGCCACGGTTCATCAGCGCACACTGGTAAGCCTGCAGGGGAGACGGGGACACCGCTGAACAGCAATAGATGGGAGTTTGGAAACACTTCCAACAGCGGTGAGCTTAAATTTAAGTGGCATTGGACTGCTACAGTACATCTTTTAACAGTTAAAAGCTACTTGCTGGTGACATTAATGATACACTAGGATTCTGGACTTGCTCAGCAATTATTGGCTAAATAGCCTATTCTGGACCCTTTAACACCAGCAACTGAGTTGTTTATTTCCACGAGAGATGTCCATTTGATATGGTTTTTAATTTTTAAATTGATATATCTTATTATTATTAAATTGTGCATTGTCATTCTATTTTTTATTGTTTAAATAAATTAGATAATTATGAATATTTAGCGCTCCCTGTGTACACATGTATGTATACATTATTGTAATTTCTTGTTTGGTTTGAATAATTGCAGATTATTCATTGGGAGCAGCATTGTAGATCTTCCTTATCCAGGTTATTTAAAGTTGGTAATAAGTGCGCCTGATTGCCTCTTTCTAAGTAAAATTAGTGTGAGTTTTATAATCTTGTTGAAGAACTGTCAGGGAGAGTAGATGTTTTGCACCAACTGGTCCCTGGATCTCGCCTTTATCAGGAGATCATCCAAGTACGGGATAATTGTGACTCCTTGCTTGCGAAGGAGAACCATCATTTCCGCCATCACCCTGGTGAAAATCCTCGGAGCCGTGGACAGACCAAACGGCAACGTCTGAAATTGGTAATGACAATCCTGAATTGCAAACCTCAGGTAGCTTTATGCAGTGGCTAAACGGGAACATGTAATTAGGCATCCTTATGTCTACCAAAACCATGAAATCTCCTTCCTCCGGACTGGAGATCCCTACCCTGAGAGATTCCATCTTGAAATTGAATTTCTTTAGGTAGAAATTGAGGGATTTCAGATTTAAGATTGGTCTGTCTGAGCCGTACGGCATCGGGACCACGAAGAGGCTTGAATAAAAACCTTCTCCCTGCTGACTAAGGCCGATTTGAACAATCGGTGAGGGGGAACGTCTTGAAACCCCAGTTTGTACCCTTGTGACACTATTTGTAAAACCCACGAGTCCAGGTCTAAATTAATCCAGAACTGACTGAAGTGTTTTAGACGTGCCCCCACTGGTGCGGGCTCCTGCAAGAAAGCCCTAGCGTCATGCAGTGGATTTGGCAGAAGCAGAGGACGATCTCTGCTCCTGCGATCTTGAAGAGGCTACAGACCTCTTCCCTCTTTTCCTTCCTCTACCTGCAAAGAAAGGGGAATCTTAACTTCTTGCATATCTATTGGGCCAAAATGACTGCGTTAGACAATGATGCGTCTTCATCCGTTGAGAGGGAACATAGGGCAAGAAGGTTGACTTACCTGCGGGAGCTGCCGAGATCAAATTAACTAGGCCGTCACCAAACAAGGCTTCACCTTCATAGGGAAGAGACTCCCTTTCTTCTTGGAGTCAGCATCAGCATTCCCTTGGTGAATCCACAATGCCCTCCTATCCGAGACTGCCATGAAATTGGCCCGTGAACTCAAGAGTCCTATATCCCTTGCAGTCGTAAGTATGCTGCAGTGTCCTTGATATGATCCAACGTAAGGAGTATCCCATCTCTCCAAGATATCTATATCGGATGACGAGGTATTCGACCAATTCTTGAATACTACTACTCACCCATGCGCATGTAATGGCAGGTCTAAGTAATGTACCCGTGGTTACATAACTAGAAATAATGTAGCTTCCTGCATACGATCCGCTGGATTTGTGACAGGGCCCCGTGCAGAAGAGGGGGTGACTCCCACTTTATTCTGTCCGCAGCAGGAAATTAATAAATAACCGGAAACCTTTTGGGGATTTGAAACCATCTTGTCGAGCTGGCCCAGACTTTCTCAAACAGAGATGGAGGAACGTTACATCAGCTTTCATTATATATCTATATATACATACATATATACCCCTTTGTCAGGAACAGCAGGGTCCTCAGTGATGTTAATATTAGAGATGAGCGCCTGAAATTTTTCGGGTTTTGTGTTTTGGTTTTGGGTTCGGTTCCGCGGCCGTGTTTTGGGTTCGAACGCGTTTTGGCAAAACCTCACCGAATTTTTTTTGTCGGATTCGGGTGTGTTTTGGATTCGGGTGTTTTTTTCAAAAAACACTAAAAAACAGCTTAAATCATAGAATTTGGGGGTCATTTTGATCCCAAAGTATTATTAACCTCAAAAACCATAATTTACACTCATTTTCAGTCTATTCTGAATACCTCACACCTCACAATATTATTTTTAGTCCTAAAATTTGCACCGAGGTCGCTGTGTGAGTAAGATAAGCGACCCTAGTGGCCGACACAAACACCGGGCCCATCTAGGAGTGGCACTGCAGTGTCACGCAGGATGTCCCTTCCAAAAAACCCTCCCCAAACAGCACATGACGCAAAGAAAAAAAGAGGCGCAATGAGGTAGCTGTGTGAGTAAGATTAGCGACCCTAGTGGCCGACACAAACACCGGGCCCATCTAGGAGTGGCACTGCAGTGTCACGCAGGATGTCCCTTCCAAAAAACCCTCCCCAATCAGCACATGATGCAAAGAAAAAGAAAAGAAAAAAGAGGTGCAAGATGGAATTGTCCTTGGGCCCTCCCACCCACCCTTATGTTGTATAAACAAAACAGGACATGCACACTTTAACCAACCCATCATTTCAGTGACAGGGTCTGCCACACGACTGTGACTGATATGACGGGTTGGTTTGGACCCCCCCCAAAAAAGAAGCAATTAATCTCTCCTTGCACAAACTGGCTCTACAGAGGCAAGATGTCCACCTCATCTTCACCCTCCGATATATCACCGTGTACATCCCCCTCCTCACAGATTATCAATTCGTCCCCACTGGAATCCACCATCTCAGCTCCCTGTGTACTTTGTGGAGGCAATTGCTGCTGGTCAATGTCTCCGCGGAGGAATTGATTATAATTCATTTTAATGAACATCATCTTCTCCACATTTTCTGGATGTAACCTCGTACGCCGATTGCTGACAAGGTGAGCGGCGGCACTAAACACTCTTTCGGAGTACACACTTGTGGGAGGGCAACTTAGGTAGAATAAAGCCAGTTTGTGCAAGGGCCTCCAAATTGCCTCTTTTTCCTGCCAGTATAAGTACGGACTGTGTGACGTGCCTACTTGGATGCGGTCACTCATATAATCCTCCACCATTCTATCAATGTTGAGAGAATCATATGCAGTGACAGTAGACGACATGTCCGTAATCGTTGTCAGGTCCTTCAGTCCGGACCAGATGTCAGCATCAGCAGTCGCTCCAGACTGCCCTGCATCACCGCCAGCGGGTGGGCTCGGAATTCTGAGCCTTTTCCTCGCACCCCCAGTTGCGGGAGAATGTGAAGGAGGAGATGTTGACAGGTCGCGTTCCGCTTGACTTGACAATTTTGTCACCAGCAGGTCTTTCAACCCCAGCAGACCTGTGTCTGCCGGAAAGAGAGATCCAAGGTAGGCTTTAAATCTAGGATCGAGCACGGTGGCCAAAATGTAGTGCTCTGATTTCAACAGATTGACCACCCGTGAATCCTTGTTAAGCGAATTAAGGGCTGCATCCACAAGTCCCACATGCCTAGCGGAATCGCTCCCTTTTAGCTCCTTCTTCAATGCCTCCAGCTTCTTCTGCAAAAGCCTGATGAGGGGAATGACCTGACTCAGGCTGGCAGTGTCTGAACTGACTTCACGTGTGGCAAGTTCAAAGGGCATCAGAACCTTGCACAACGTTGAAATCATTCTCCACTGCACTTGAGACAGGTGCATTCCACCTCCTATATCGTGCTCAATTGTATAGGCTTGAATGGCCTTTTGCTGCTCCTCCAACCTCTGAAGCATATAGAGGGTTGAATTCCACCTCGTTACCACTTCTTGCTTCAGATGATGGCAGGGCAGGTTCAGTAGTTTTTGGTGGTGCTCCAGTCTTCTGTACGTGGTGCCTGTACGCCGAAAGTGTCCCGCAATTTTTCTGGCCACCGACAGCATCTCTTGCACGCCCCTGTCGTTTTTTAAAAAATTCTGCACCACCAAATTCAAGGTATGTGCAAAACATGGGACGTGCTGGAATTTGCCCATATTTAATGCACACACAATATTGCTGGCGTTGTCCGATGCCACAAATCCACAGGAGAGTCCAATTGGGGTAAGCCATTCCGCGATGATCTTCCTCAGTTGCCGTAAGAGGTTTTCAGCTGTGTGCGTATTCTGGAAAGCGGTGATACAAAGCGTAGCCTGCCTAGGAAAGAGTTGGCGTTTGCGAGATGCTGCTACTGGTGCCGCCGCTGCTGTTCTTGCGGCGGGAGTCCATACATCTACCCAGTGGGCTGTCACAGTCATATAGTCCTGACCCTGCCCTGCTCCACTTGTCCACATGTCCGTGGTTAAGTGGACATTGGGTACAACTGCATTTTTTAGGACACTGGTGAGTCTTTTTCTGACGTCCGTGTACATTCTCGGTATCGCCTGCCTAGAGAAGTGGAACCTAGATGGTATTTGGTAACGGGGGCACACTGCCTCAATAAATTGTCTAGTTCCCTGTGAACTAACGGCGGATACCGGGCGCACGTCTAACACCAACATAGTTGTCAAGGACTCAGTTATCCGCTTTGCAGTAGGATGACTGCTGTGATATTTCATCTTCCTCGCAAAGGACTGTTGAACAGTCAATTGCTTACTGGAAGTAGTACAAGTGGGCTTACGACTTCCCCTCTGGGATGACCATCGACTCCCAGCGGCAACAACAGCAGCGCCAGCAGCAGTAGGCGTTACACGCAAGGATGCATCAGAGGAATCCCAGGCAGGAGAGGACTCGTCAGAATTGCCAGTGACATGGCCTGCAGGACTATTGGCATTCCTGGGGAAGGAGGAAATTGACACTGAGGGAGTTGGTGGGGTGGTTTGCGTGAGCTTGGTTACAAGAGGAAGGGATTTACTGGTCAGTGGACTGCTTCCGCTGTCACCCAAAGTTTTTGAACTTGTAACTGACTTATTATGAATGCGCTGCAGGTGACGTATAAGGGAGGATGTTCCGAGGTGGTTAACGTCCTTACCCCTACTTATTACAGCTTGACAAAGGGAACACACGGCTTGACACCTGTTGTCCGCATTTCTGGTGAAATACCTCCACACCGAAGAGCTGATTTTTTTGGTATTTTCACCTGGCATGTCAACGGCCATATTCCTCCCACGGACAACAGGTGTCTCCCCGGGTGCCTGACTTAAACAAACCACCTCACCATCAGAATCCTCCTGGTCAATTTCCTCCCCAGCGCCAGCAACACCCATATCCTCCTCATCCTGGTGTACTTCAACACTGACATCTTCAATCTGACTATCAGGAACTGGACTGCAGGTGCTCCTTCCAGCAATTGCAGGGGGCGTGCAAATGGTGGAAGGCGCATGCTCTTCACGTCCAGTGTTGGGAAGGTCAGGCATCGCAACCGACACAATTGGACTCTCCTTGTGGATTTGGGATTTCGAAGAATGCACAGTTCTTTGCTGTACTGCTTTTGCCAGCTTGAGTCTTTTCATTTTTCTAGCGAGAGGCTGAGTGCTTCCATCCTCATGTGAAGCTGAACCACTAGCCATGAACATAGGCCAGGGCCTCAGCCGTTCCTTGCCACTCCGTGTGGTAAATGGCATATTGGCAAGTTTACGCTTCTCCTCCGACAATTTTATTTTAGGTTTTGGAGTCCTTTTTTTACTGATATTTGGTGTTTTGGATTTGACATGCTCTGTACTATGACATTGGGCATCGGCCTTGGCAGACGACGTTGCTGGCATTTCATCGTCTCGGCCATGACTAGTGGCAGCAGCTTCAGCACGAGGTGGAAGTGGATCTTGATCTTTCCCTAATTTTGGAACCTCAACATTTTTGTTCTCCATATTTTAATAGGCACAACTAAAAGGCACCTCAGGTAAACAATGGAGATGGATGGATTGGATACTAGTATACAATTATGGACGGGCTGCCGAGTGCCGACACAGAGGTAGCCACAGCCGTGAACTACCGCACTGTACTGTGTCTGCTGCTAATATATAGACTGGTTGATAAAGAGATAGTATACTCGTAACTAGTATGTATGTATAAAGAAAGAAAAAAAAACCACGGTTAGGTGGTATATACAATTATGGACGGGCTGCCGAGTGCCGACACAGAGGTAGCCACAGCCGTGAACTACCGCACTGTACTGTGTCTGCTGCTAATATATAGACTGGTTGATAAAGAGATAGTATACTCGTAACTAGTATGTATGTATAAAGAAAGAAAAAAAAACCACGGTTAGGTGGTATATACAATTATGGACGGGCTGCCGAGTGCCGACACAGAGGTAGCCACAGCCGTGAACTACCGCACTGTACTGTGTCTGCTGCTAATATATAGACTGGTTGATAAAGAGATAGTATACTCGTAACTAGTATGTATGTATAAAGAAAGAAAAAAAAACCACGGTTAGGTGGTATATACAATTATGGACGGGCTGCCGAGTGCCGACACAGAGGTAGCCACAGCCGTGAACTACCGCACTGTACTGTGTCTGCTGCTAATATAGACTGGTTGATAAAGAGATAGTATACTCGTAACTAGTATGTATGTATAAAGAAAGAAAAAAAAACCACGGTTAGGTGGTATATACAATTATGGACGGGCTGCCGAGTGCCGACACAGAGGTAGCCACAGCCGTGAACTACCGCACTGTACTGTGTCTGCTGCTAATATAGACTGGTTGATAAAGAGATAGTATACTCGTAACTAGTATGTATGTATAAAGAAAGAAAAAAAAACCACGGTTAGGTGGTATATACAATTATGGACGGGCTACCGAGTGCCGACACAGAGGTAGCCACAGCCGTGAACTACCGCACTGTACTGTGTCTGCTGCTAATATAGACTGGTTGATAAAGAGATAGTATACTACTAATATTATATATACTGGTGGTCAGGTCACTGGTCACTAGTCACACTGGCAGTGGCACTCCTGCAGCAAAAGTGTGCACTGTTTAATTTTAATATAATATTATGTACTCCTGGCTCCTGCTATAACCTATAACTGGCACTGCAGTAGTGCTTCCCAGTCTCCCCCACAATTATAAGCTGTGTGAGCTGAGCAGTCAGACAGATATATAATATATATAGATGATGCAGCACACTGGCCTGAGCCTGAGCAGTGCACACAGATATGGTATGTGACTGACTGAGTCACTGTGTGTATCGCTTTTTTCAGGCAGAGAACGGATATATTAAATAAACTGCACTGTGTGTCTGGTGGTCACTCACTATATAATATATTATGTACTCCTGGCTCCTGCTATAACCTATAACTGGCACTGCAGTAGTGCTCCCCAGTCTCCCCCACAATTATAAGCTGTGTGAGCTGAGCAGTCAGACAGATATATATAATATTATATATAGATAATAGATGATGCAGCACACTGGCCTGAGCCTGAGCAGTGCACACAGATATGGTATGTGACTGAGTCACTGTGTGCTGTGTATCGCTTTTTTCAGGCAGAGAACGGATTATAAAGTAAACTGCACTGTCCTCACTAGTAAACTCTCTCCACTCAGTCTCTACACTTCTACAGTAACAGTACTCCTCCTAGTCAGCTCCAGTAAATCTCTCTCAGTCTCTTATAATCTAAATGGAGAGGACGCCAGCCACGTCCTCTCCCTATCAATCTCAATGCACGTGTGAAAATGGCGGCGACGCGCGGCTCCTTATATAGAATCCGAGTCTCGCGATAGAATCCGAGCCTCGCGAGAATCCGACAGCGTCATGATGACGTTCGGGCGCGCTCGGGTTAACCGAGCAAGGCGGGAAGATCCGAGTCGCTCGGACCCGTGAAAAAAAACATGAAGTTCTGGCGGGTTCGGATTCAGAGAAACCGAACCCGCTCATCTCTAGTTAATATGTCCTTAATATCCACAATCATGTACTGAATGCTCCTTGCCAATATTGGATCTAATCAGGAAATATTATGGCCGACATAGGAATCAGTATCCGAGTCAGTATCGATGTGTAGTAACATTTTTGCGGGCCTGAGTGAAAAGAAGCATAGCCATGAACATCACATCTTTTCTCTACGTCTGTGTCTGGGACACAGATTTATCCAACCTCACTCTGATATTACTGAAACTTTCACCCAGTCAGTTATTGGTGGTGCCAACAGGGCCACCATCATATGTCTGCATTCCTAATATAGTTTCCTCTTGGGAAAAACATTCAGCCACCGACATGTTGACACACATGTACCAAGTACCCACAGACACATCGGCTTATGGGGGATAGACCTACAGTAAATCTGTCAGAGGGACAGAGAGGATTTTTCAGCTCACAATCCAGCGCCAAAAGTACACAGTCTGGGAAATAATAAACTCTATAGTGATAGACTTGTTACGCTCTATAGATGTGCTGGTGAGGTGAGGAAGAAGCCCCGCCGCTGTAATGGCACGCTTCTGTCCCGCTCAGAAACAAATAATTAATTACGCTGGCGGGGTAAGTACAGTGCCCAGGCACTAATGTCCACTTTTGCCAGCCTTTTGTGAGGAATTTATGCTGCCCAGGGTGCCCCCCTTCCCCACCCACACGCCCTGCACCCTGCAGTGCCTGTGTTTGTGTGGGAGCATGGCGCACAGCATTCCGCTCGCTGCGTGGTACCTCAGAATGCCGTCACTGGAGAAGAAGTCTTCTGTTCTTCTGCTACTCGCCTGTCTTCTGACTTCTGGCTCTGTAAGGGGGTGATGGCAGGCTACGGGAGTGGGCATCTAGGCGTACCTAGCGATCAGCACCCTCAGGAGCTAATGGTGTCCTGTCAGCCAGAAGCAGAGCCATTGAACTCACTAGAAGTTGGTCATACTTCTCTCCCCTAAGTTCCACGAAGCAGGGAGACTGTTGCCAGCAGCCTCCCTGAAAATAAGAAAAACTAACATAAGTCTTTTCAGAGAAACTCAGTAGAACTCCCCTGTAGTGCATCCAGTCTCACTGGGCACAATTCTAAAACTGGAGTCTGGAGGAGGGCAGAGCCGAAACTAGGGAGGGGCTAGGGGGGGCATGTGACCCGGGCGCGGGATTTGATAGGGCGCTGGGATCAGCTGGGTCTGACACAGCAGAGAATCTATTGAAGAAAAATGGGATTTGTAGTCATGTGTGCTACTGCTTAGACTTTATGCAGTAGCATAGAGACTACAAATCCCATGAGGCATTGCAGAAAGCTGGCCACGGCTGCTGGAGCTAGGGAGTCAGGGTAACGTCTAGTTTCCCTTCCTAAGCAGCGGCGGCAAGCCCAAAAAAGTATACTGCCCGCCCGCACGAGCTACGAATGTGGTCAGCTACTGACCTTTTTCTGGCCCCACACAGCATTGCATTCAGCCCGACAGCACAGTGATGGATGGAAGCAGGACAGCGAGAGACGGAGGTAAAACACACACACATATTCACTGTGACTGGTGTTAACCCCTGCAGCTCATTCAAACTACTGCTCATTTTCACCACTGTGACAGCTACAGATATACAGATATATACAGATATATATATATATATATATATATAATAAAATAGAAAAATAAAAATAAAAAAATAAGAAACAAATTCAACACAGATATCCCTCAGACCAGCAGACACCAGTAATACACACATGATAGATATATATAAAGCCCTAGCGTGTATATATGTACACAGCCACATACATACATATATTATATATATATATATATATATATATATATATAAGATTATCACAGAATGAGAATCCGGGAAGCCGCACTGACACTCTCAGAGGTATAGTCCAGGTGTCCGGTCAAGCAGGTAAATATATCATCACATGTCCACGCAATCACAAAGACAGGACCAGCACACTGTAGTTTTGTCAAGAAATGCTGTATTATAAACGTGAATAAAGTTACAAGGCTCGTCATATACTCATCGTTTGATCAGCACAGGGAAACACAGTAGACCACCCAAACAGCCGTTTTCGGACTTAATCCTTCATCAGGGGAATAGCCTTACAAAGTGCCATAGTGCCATGTGCAAAATAAGCCTGTATAAAGTGCCAAAAAATCTGTTCACTTGTGTGCTCTATTTAAACACACTTAATGGAGCTTACCTGCTACACCTGTGACCGTCATCACTCCCTTCCGTTCAGACCCGTCACACCGCCCGGCCGGGGTGCACCGCAGCCGGAACGCACGCCAGCGAATCACCCGGCCGGAAGTCCGGACACGCGACACGCACGCGTCACCCAACCGGAAGTTCGGACCCGTGAGCCGCACCGTGCGTCCCACCAGCGGCGCAGACACCAGCCGTTAAGGGCAGCAAAGCCAAAATCAAAAGTGAGTGTGTCCGGGACACATTGCAGCTGGTCGCATCCACAACAGTATACAAAAGACTTATCATAAAAACCTAATCATATTCACCAGCAACCAACCCAGTGAATGCTCCTCGATACTGTTCTGTATCGGGTCCATATATTTATGAACCGTCCACTACAATAATTAAAGAGCGACAACGATGATCATTTGCCCCGATGCAAGACAGTATCGACAGAGTTAACATATACACATAAAAATAAATAAAAAATGGAGAATGATAATGAAACAATCTGCTGATTAGACCCAAAGTACTTGCAATAACTCTCTATACTTAATTCTACCATATTATAGGGATCTTCAATCTATCACCAGTGCCAGCATTACAAGAATGAAGCAAATGAGCATTCTTCATTAAGTCCATTAGGGACCATCGCATCAAGCATGTAGATCCATCGGCACTCTTGCTGTAATAGCAGTCTGTGTCTATCTCCTCCTCTTCTCAAAGGTGGTACATGGTCTATAGGCATAAATTTAAATTCACCTAATTTGTGTCCTATAGTCACAAAATGCCTAGCCACCGGTGGCGTGCTTCCATCCATTTTTTGATACGCCTTTTTTATGGAGGACCTGTGCATCGCTATCCTCTCCTTCAGCATACGTATCGTCTTCCCTATATAAATTTTCCCACAGGGACAGAGTATCAGGTATGTCACAAATTTAGTGTCACATGACATCCGAAATCGTAGCGGGTATGTTGTTCCTTTAGTTGGATGACTGCATGTCTTTCCTGTCATCATAAAGCTGCAGTTCACACAGCCATGGCACTTAAAGGCACCCTTTTGTAGCTGCAGCCATCTATTGCCCCTGCCAACTCTGGGGCTAATGTCAGAAAAAGTCACCTCCTCTTTCATTTTTATTTATTTATTTTGGGGGGGGGGGCGCAAAATTTCTGTCTTGCCCCGGGTGCCGTTAGTCCTAGTTTCGGCCCTGAGGAGGGGCATAGAGGGAGGAGACAGTTCACACCCTTTGAAAGTCTTAAAGTGCCCATGTCTCCTGCGGATCCCGTCTATACCCCATGGTTCTTAATGTGATCCCAGCATCCTCTAGGATGTATGAGAAAACAAATAACGCACACACGAGGAGGAGAGAACAAAGGAAGCTATAAGGAGGGGAGGGGGGGGGGGGGAAGGTAAGGTAGTAAAGGGATATTGGATAAACTACAACCTTATACATATTCATTAATGTACCAGTAGTTAGAAGTAGAAGAGCTCTAACAGAAACCACAAAGCTTATCTAAAGCCACACCACACTGGATATGCCCAATCTCATTTGATCTTTGAAGCAAAGCAGTATTGGACTTTGTTACTACCAAGCAGTCTCCCATCCATGTATTATCAGATTATTTAGGTGTTTTTAAACTACCAACACCCTTTTCTTGGTACTGTACATTTAATTTTTACACATATTCTTTAGAGATGAGCGGGTTCGGTTTCTTTGAATCCGAACCCGCACGAACTTCACTTTTTTTTCCACGGGTCCGAGCGACTCGGATCTTCCCGCCTTGCTC
This sequence comes from Pseudophryne corroboree, assembly GCF_028390025.1. Taxonomy (NCBI): domain Eukaryota; kingdom Metazoa; phylum Chordata; class Amphibia; order Anura; family Myobatrachidae; genus Pseudophryne; species Pseudophryne corroboree. Next base: position 1,022,908 of record NW_026967612.1, read on the forward strand.
GGTTAACCCGAGCGCGCCCGAACGTCATCATGACGCTGTCGGATTCTCGCGAGGCTCGGATTCTATCGCGAGACTCGGATTCTATATAAGGAGCCGCGCGTCGCCGCCATTTTCACTCGTGCATTGAGATTGATAGGGAGAGGACGTGTCTGGCGTCCTCTCCATTAGAATAGAGATAGATAGATTAGATAGAGAGAGATTGTGCAGAGTCGCAGACAGAGTTAGTTTACCACAGTCAGTGACCAGTGCAGTTGCTAGTTAACTTTTATTTAATATAATATATCCGTTCACTTCTCTCTGCTATATCCGTTCTCTGCCTGAAAAAAAAAACGATACACAGCACAGTCAGTCACACAGTGTGACTCAGTCTGTGTGCACTCAGCTCAGCCCAGTGTGCTGCACAGTCATCAATGTATAAATTAAAAGCTTATAATTAATTGTGGGGGAGACTGGGGAGCACTGCAGGTTGTTAGCAGGAGCCAGGAGTACAATTATATTAATTAACAGTGCACACTTTTGCTGCAGGAGTGGTGACCAGTGCCTGACCACCAGTATAGTATTGTTGTATACTACTAATATCTCTTTAAATATCAACCAGTCTATATTAGCAGCAGACACAGTACAGTGCGGTAGTTCACGGCTGTGGCTACTAGAGATGAGCGGGTTCGGTTCCTCGGAATCCGAACCCGCCCGAACTTCATGTTTTTTTTCACGGGTCCGAGCGACTCGGATCTTCCCGCCTTGCTCGGTTAACCCGAGCGCGCCCGAACGTCATCATGACGCTGTCGGATTCTCGCGAGGCTCGGATTCTATCGCGAGACTCGGATTCTATATAAGGAGCCGCGCGTCGCCGCCATTTTCACTCGTGCATTGAGATTGATAGGGAGAGGACGTGTCTGGCGTCCTCTCCATTAGAATAGAGATAGATTAGATAGAGAGAGAGAGATTGTGCAGAGTCGCAGACAGAGTTAGTTTACCACAGTCAGTGACCAGTGCAGTTGCTAGTTAACTTTTATTTAATATAATATATCCGTTCACTTCTCTCTGCTATATCCGTTCTCTGCCTGAAAAAAAAAACGATACACAGCACAGTCAGTCACACAGTGTGACTCAGTCTGTGTGCACTCAGCTCAGCCCAGTGTGCTGCACAGTCATCAATGTATAAATTAAAAGCTTATAATTAATTGTGGGGGAGACTGGGGAGCACTGCAGGTTGTTAGCAGGAGCCAGGAGTACAATTATATTAATTAACAGTGCACACTTTTGCTGCAGGAGTGGTGACCAGTGCCTGACCACCAGTATAGTATTGTTGTATACTACTAATATCTCTTTAAATATCAACCAGTCTATATTAGCAGCAGACACAGTACAGTGCGGTAGTTCACGGCTGTGGCTACCTCTGTGTCGGCACACGGCAGGCAGTCCGTCCGACCAGAATTGTATTATTTATTATTATATACCTACCACCTAACCGTGGTTTTTTTTTCATTCTTTATACCGTCATAGTGTCATCCTAATTGTTACGAGTATACTACTATCTCTTTATCAACCAGTGTACAGTGCGGTAGTTCACGGCTGTGGCTACCTCTGTGTCGGCACACGGCAGGCAGTCCGTCCGACCAGAATTGTATTATTTATTATTATATACCTACCACCTAACCGTGGTTTTTTTTTTCATTCTTTATACCGTCATAGTGTCATCCTAATTGTTACGAGTATACTACTATCTCTTTATCAACCAGTGTACAGTGCGGTAGTTCACGGCTGTGGCTACCTCTGTGTCGGCACACGGCAGGCAGTCCGTCCGACCAGAATTGTATTATTTATTATTATATACCTACCACCTAACCGTGGTTTTTTTTTTCATTCTTTATACCGTCATAGTGTCATCCTAATTGTTACGAGTATACTACTATCTCTTATCAACCAGTGTACAGTGCGGTAGTTCACGGCTGTGGCTACCTCTGTGTCGGCACACGGCAGGCAGTCCGTCCGACCAGAATTGTATTATTTATTATTATATACCTACCACCTAACCGTGGTTTTTTTTTTCATTCTTTATACCGTCATAGTGTCATCCTAATTGTTACGAGTATACTACTATCTCTTTATCAACCAGTGTACAGTGCGGTAGTTCACGGCTGTGGCTACCTCTGTGTCGGCAGTCGGCAGGCAGTCCGTCCATCCATAATTGTATTATTATTATAATATATACCACCTAACCGTGGTTTTTTTTTCATTCTTTATACCGTCGTCATAGTGTCATACTAGTTGTTACGAGTATACTACTATCTCTTTATCAACCAGTGTACAGTGCGGTAGTTCACGGCTGTGGCTACCTCTGTGTCGGCAGTCGGCAGGCAGTCCGTCCATCCATAATTGTATTATTATTATAATATATACCACCTAACCGTGGTTTTTTTTTCATTCTTTATACCGTCGTCATAGTGTCATACTAGTTGTTACGAGTATACTACTATCTCTTTATCAACCAGTGTACAGTGCGGTAGTTCACGGCTGTGGCTACCTCTGTGTCGGCAGTCGGCAGGCAGTCCGTCCATCCATAATTGTATTATTATTATAATATATACCACCTAACCGTGGTTTTTTTTCCATTCTTTATACCGTCGTCATAGTGTCATACTAGTTGTTACGAGTATACTACTATCTCTTTATCAACCAGTGTACAGTGCGGTAGTTCACGGCTGTGGCTACCTCTGTGTCGGCAGTCGGCAGGCAGTCCGTCCATCCATAATTGTATTATTATTATAATATATACCACCTAACCGTGGTTTTTTTATACCACCTAACCGTGGCAGTCCGTCCATAATTGTATACTAGTATCCAATCCATCCATCTCCATTGTTTACCTGAGGTGCCTTTTAGTTCTGCCTATAAAATATGGAGAACAAAAAAGTTGAGGTTCCAAAATTAGGGAAAGATCAAGATCCACTTCCACCTCGTGCTGAAGCTGCTGCCACTAGTCATGGCCGAGACGATGAAATGCCAGCAACGTCGTCTGCCAAGGCCGATGCCCAATGTCATAGTACAGAGCATGTCAAATCCAAAACACCAAATATCAGAAAAAAAAGGACTCCAAAACCTAAAATAAAATTGTCGGAGGAGAAGCGTAAACTTGCCAATATGCCATTTACCACACGGAGTGGCAAGGAACGGCTGAGGCCCTGGCCTATGTTCATGGCTAGTGGTTCAGCTTCACATGAGGATGGAAGCACTCAGCCTCTCGCTAGAAAACTGAAAAGACTCAAGCTGGCAAAAGCACCGCAAAGAACTGTGCGTTCTTTGAAATCCCAAATCCACAAGGAGAGTCCAATTGTGTCGTTTGCGATGCCTGACCTTCCCAACACTGGACGTGAAGAGCATGCGCCTTCCACTATTTGCATGCCCCCTGCAAGTGCTGGAAGGAGCACCCGCAGTCCAGTTCCTGATAGTCAGATTGAAGATGTCAGTGTTGAAGTACACCAGGATGAGGAGGATATGGGTGTTGCTGGCGCTGGGGAGGAAATTGACCAGGAGGATTCTGATGGTGAGGTGGTTTGTTTAAGTCAGGCACCCGGGGAGACACCTGTTGTCCGTGGGAGGAATATGGCCGTTGACATGCCAGGTGAAAATACCAAAAAAATCAGCTCTTCGGTGTGGAGGTATTTCACCAGAAATGCGGACAACAGGTGTCAAGCCGTGTGTTCCCTTTGTCAAGCTGTAATAAGTAGGGGTAAGGACGTTAACCACCTCGGAACATCCTCCCTTATACGTCACCTGCAGCGCATTCATAATAAGTCAGTGACAAGTTCAAAAACTTTGGGTGACAGCGGAAGCAGTCCACTGACCAGTAAATCCCTTCCTCTTGTAACCAAGCTCACGCAAACCACCCCACCAACTCCCTCAGTGTCAATTTCCTCCTTCCCCAGGAATGCCAATAGTCCTGCAGGCCATGTCACTGGCAAGTCTGACGAGTCCTTTCCTGCCTGGGATTCCTCCGATGCATCCTTGCGTGTAACGCCTACTGCTGCTGGCGCTGCTGTTGTTGCCGCTGGGAGTCGATGGTCATCCCAGAGGGGAAGTCGTAAGCCCACTTGTACTACTTCCAGTAAGCAATTGACTGTTCAACAGTCCTTTGCGAGGAAGATGAAATATCACAGCAGTCATCCTACTGCAAAGCGGATAACTGAGTCCTTGACAACTATGTTGGTGTTAGACGTGCGTCCGGTATCCGCCGTTAGTTCACAGGGAACTAGACAATTTATTGAGGCAGTGTGCCCCCGTTACCAAATACCATCTAGGTTCCACTTCTCTAGGCAGGCGATACCGAGAATGTACACGGACGTCAGAAAAAGACTCACCAGTGTCCTAAAAAATGCAGTTGTACCCAATGTCCACTTAACCACGGACATGTGGACAAGTGGAGCAGGGCAGGGTCAGGACTATATGACTGTGACAGCCCACTGGGTAGATGTATGGACTCCCGCCGCAAGAACAGCAGCGGCGGCACCAGTAGCAGCATCTCGCAAACGCCAACTCTTTCCTAGGCAGGCTACGCTTTGTATCACCGCTTTCCAGAATACGCACACAGCTGAAAACCTCTTACGGCAACTGAGGAAGATCATCGCGGAATGGCTTACCCCAATTGGACTCTCCTGTGGATTTGTGGCATCGGACAACGCCAGCAATATTGTGTGTGCATTAAATATGGGCAAATTCCAGCACGTCCCATGTTTTGCACATACCTTGAATTTGGTGGTGCAGAATTTTTTAAAAAACGACAGGGGCGTGCAAGAGATGCTGTCGGTGGCCAGAAAAATTGCGGGACACTTTCGGCGTACAGGCACCACGTACAGAAGACTGGAGCACCACCAAAAACTACTGAACCTGCCCTGCCATCATCTGAAGCAAGAAGTGGTAACGAGGTGGAATTCAACCCTCTATATGCTTCAGAGGTTGGAGGAGCAGCAAAAGGCCATTCAAGCCTATACAATTGAGCACGATATAGGAGATGGAATGCACCTGTCTCAAGTGCAGTGGAGAATGATTTCAACGTTGTGCAAGGTTCTGATGCCCTTTGAACTTGCCACACGTGAAGTCAGTTCAGACACTGCCAGCCTGAGTCAGGTCATTCCCCTCATCAGGCTTTTGCAGAAGAAGCTGGAGGCATTGAAGAAGGAGCTAACACGGAGCGATTCCGCTAGGCATGTGGGACTTGTGGATGCAGCCCTTAATTCGCTTAACAAGGATTCACGGGTGGTCAATCTGTTGAAATCAGAGCACTACATTTTGGCCACCGTGCTCGATCCTAGATTTAAAGCCTACCTTGGATCTCTCTTTCCGGCAGACACAGGTCTGCTGGGGTTGAAAGACCTGCTGGTGACAAAATTGTCAAGTCAAGCGGAACGCGACCTGTCAACATCTCCTCCTTCACATTCTCCCGCAACTGGGGGTGCGAGGAAAAGGCTCAGAATTCCGAGCCCACCCGCTGGCGGTGATGCAGGGCAGTCTGGAGCGACTGCTGATGCTGACATCTGGTCCGGACTGAAGGACCTGACAACGATTACGGACATGTCGTCTACTGTCACTGCATATGATTCTCTCAACATTGATAGAATGGTGGAGGATTATATGAGTGACCGCATCCAAGTAGGCACGTCACACAGTCCGTACTTATACTGGCAGGAAAAAGAGGCAATTTGGAGGCCCTTGCACAAACTGGCTTTATTCTACCTAAGTTGCCCTCCCACAAGTGTGTACTCCGAAAGAGTGTTTAGTGCCGCCGCTCACCTTGTCAGCAATCGGCGTACGAGGTTACATCCAGAAAATGTGGAGAAGATGATGTTCATTAAAATGAATTATAATCAATTCCTCCGCGGAGACATTGACCAGCAGCAATTGCCTCCACAAAGTACACAGGGAGCTGAGATGGTGGATTCCAGTGGGGACGAATTGATAATCTGTGAGGAGGGGGATGTACACGGTGATATATCGGAGGGTGAAGATGAGGTGGACATCTTGCCTCTGTAGAGCCAGTTTGTGCAAGGAGAGATTAATTGCTTCTTTTTTGGGGGGGGTCCAAACCAACCCGTCATATCAGTCACAGTCGTGTGGCAGACCCTGTCACTGAAATGATGGGTTGGTTAAAGTGTGCATGTCCTGTTTTGTTTATACAACATAAGGGTGGGTGGGAGGGCCCAAGGATAATTCCATCTTGCACCTCTTTTTTCTTTTCTTTTTCTTTGCATCATGTGCTGATTGGGGAGGGTTTTTTGGAAGGGACATCCTGCGTGACACTGCAGTGCCACTCCTAGATGGGCCCGGTGTTTGTGTCGGCCACTAGGGTCGCTAATCTTACTCACACAGTCAGCTACCTCATTGCGCCTCTTTTTTTCTTTGCGTCATGTGCTGTTTGGGGAGGGTTTTTTGGAAGGGACATCCTGCGTGACACTGCAGTGCCACTCCTAGATGGGCCCGGTGTTTGTGTCGGCCACTAGGGTCGCTAATCTTACTCACACAGTCAGCTACCTCATTGCGCCTCTTTTTTTCTTTGCGTCATGTGCTGTTTGGGGAGGGTTTTTTGGAAGGGACATCCTGCGTGACACTGCAGTGCCACTCCTAGATGTGCCCGGTGTTTGTGTCGGCCACTAGGGTCGCTAATCTTACTCACACAGTCAGCTACCTCATTGCGCCTCTTTTTTTCTTTGCGTCATGTGCTGTTTGGGGAGGGTTTTTTGGAAGGGCCATCCTGCGTGACACTGCAGTGCCACTCCTAGATGGGCCCGGTGTTTGTGTCGGCCACTAGGGTCGCTTATCTTACTCACACAGCGACCTCGGTGCAAATTTTAGGACTAAAAATAATATTGTGAGGTGTGATGTGTTCAGAATAGGCTGAAAATGAGTGTAAATTATGTTTTTTGAGGTTAATAATACTTTGGGATCAAAATTACCCCCAAATTCTATGATTTAAGCTGTTTTTTAGGGTTTTTTGAAAAAAACACCCGAATCCAAAACACACCCGAATCCGACAAAAAAAATTCGGTGAGGTTTTTCCAAAACGCGGTCGAACCCAAAACACGGCCGCGGAACCGAACCCAAAACCAAAACACAAAACCCGAAAAATTTCCGGCGCTCATCTCTAGTGGCTACCTCTGTGTCGGCACACGGCAGGCAGTCCGTCCGACCAGAATTGTATTATTTATTATTATATACCTACCACCTAACCGTGGTTTTTTTTTCATTCTTTATACCGTCATAGTGTCATCCTAATTGTTACGAGTATACTACTATCTCTTTATCAACCAGTGTACAGTGCGGTAGTTCACGGCTGTGGCTACCTCTGTGTCGGCACACGGCAGGCAGTCCGTCCGACCAGAATTGTATTATTTATTATTATATACCTACCACCTAACCGTGGTTTTTTTTTCATTCTTTATACCGTCATAGTGTCATCCTAATTGTTACGAGTATACTACTATCTCTTTATCAACCAGTGTACAGTGCGGTAGTTCACGGCTGTGGCTACCTCTGTGTCGGCACACGGCAGGCAGTCCGTCCGACCAGAATTGTATTATTTATTATTATATACCTACCACCTAACCGTGGTTTTTTTTTCATTCTTTATACCGTCATAGTGTCATCCTAATTGTTACGAGTATACTACTATCTCTTTATCAACCAGTGTACAGTGCGGTAGTTCACGGCTGTGGCTACCTCTGTGTCGGCACACGGCAGGCAGTCCGTCCGACCAGAATTGTATTATTTATTATTATATACCTACCACCTAACCGTGGTTTTTTTTTCATTCTTTATACCGTCATAGTGTCATCCTAATTGTTACGAGTATACTACTATCTCTTTATCAACCAGTGTACAGTGCGGTAGTTCACGGCTGTGGCTACCTCTGTGTCGGCAGTCGGCAGGCAGTCCGTCCATCCATAATTGTATTATTATTATAATATATACCACCTAACCGTGGTTTTTTTTTCATACTTTATACCGTCGTCATAGTGTCATACTAGTTGTTACGAGTATACTACTATCTCTTTATCAACCAGTGTACAGTGCGGTAGTTCACGGCTGTGGCTACCTCTGTGTCGGCAGTCGGCAGGCAGTCCGTCCATCCATAATTGTATTATTATTATAATATATACCACCTAACCGTGGTTTTTTTTTCATTCTTTATACCGTCGTCATAGTGTCATACTAGTTGTTACGAGTATACTACTATCTCTTTATCAACCAGTGTACAGTGCGGTAGTTCACGGCTGTGGCTACCTCTGTGTCGGCAGTCTGCAGGCAGTCCGTCCATCCATAATTGTATTATTATTATAATATATACCACCTAACCGTGGTTTTTTTTTCATTCTTTATACCGTCGTCATAGTGTCATACTAGTTGTTACGAGTATACTACTATCTCTTTATCAACCAGTGTACAGTGCGGTAGTTCACGGCTGTGGCTACCTCTGTGTCGGCAGTCGGCAGGCAGTCCGTCCATCCATAATTGTATTATTATTATAATATATACCACCTAACCGTGTTTTTTTTTTCATTCTTTATACCGTCGTCATAGTGTCATACTAGTTGTTACGAGTATACTACTATCTCTTTATCAACCAGTGTACAGTGCGGTAGTTCACGGCTGTGGCTACCTCTGTGTCGGCACTCGGCAGCCCGTCCATAATTGTATATACCACCTAACCGTGGTTTTTTTTTCTTTCTTTATACATACATACTAGTTACGAGTATACTATCTCTTTATCAACCAGTCTATATATTAGCAGCAGACACAGTACAGTGCGGTAGTTCACGGCTGTGGCTACCTCTGTGTCGGCACTCGGCAGCCCGTCCATAATTGTATACTAGTATCCAATCCATCCATCTCCATTGTTTACCTGAGGTGCCTTTTAGTTGTGCCTATTAAAATATGGAGAACAAAAATGTTGAGGTTCCAAAATTAGGGAAAGATCAAGATCCACTTCCACCTCGTGCTGAAGCTGCTGCCACTAGTCATGGCCGAGACGATGAAATGCCAGCAACGTCGTCTGCCAAGGCCGATGCCCAATGTCATAGTACAGAGCATGTCAAATCCAAAACACCAAATATCAGTAAAAAGCCTCTTTTTTTCTTTGCGTCATGTGCTGTTTGGGGAGGGTTTTTTGGAAGGGACATCCTGCGTGACACTGCAGTGCCACTCCTAGATGGGCCCGGTGTTTGTGTCGGCCACTAGGGTCGCTAATCTTACTCACACAGCTACCTCATTGCGCCTCTTTTTTTCTTTGCGTCATGTGCTGTTTGGGGAGGGTTTTTTGGAAGGGCCATCCTGCGTGACACTGCAGTGCCACTCCTAGATGGGCCCGGTGTTTGTGTCGGCCACTAGGGTCGCTAATCTTACTCACACAGCTACCTCATTGCGCCTCTTTTTTTCTTTGCGTCATGTGCTGTTTGGGGAGGGTTTTTTGGAAGGGACATCCTGCGTGACACTGCAGTGCCACTCCTAGATGGGCCCGGTGTTTGTGTCGGCCACTAGGGTCGCTAATCTTACTCACACAGCTACCTCATTGCGCCTCTTTTTTTCTTTGCGTCATGTGCTGTTTGGGGAGGGTTTTTTGGAAGGGCCATCCTGCGTGACACTGCAGTGCCACTCCTAGATGGGCCCGGTGTTTGTGTCGGCCACTAGGGTCGCTAATCTTACTCACACAGCTACCTCATTGCGCCTCTTTTTTTCTTTGCGTCATGTGCTGTTTGGGGAGGGTTTTTTGGAAGGGACATCCTGCGTGACACTGCAGTGCCACTCCTAGATGGGCCCGGTGTTTGTGTCGGCCACTAGGGTCGCTTATCTTACTCACACAGCGACCTCGGTGCAAATTTTAGGACTAAAAATAATATTGTGAGGTGTGAGGTATTCAGAATAGACTGAAAATGAGTGTAAATTATGGTTTTTGAGGTTAATAATACTTTGGGATCAAAATGACCCCCAAATTCTATGATTTAAGCTGTTTTTTAGTGTTTTTGGAAAAAAACACCCGAATCCAAAACACACCCGAATCCGACAAAAAAAATTCGGTGAGGTTTTGCCAAAATGCGTTCGAACCCAAAACACGGCCGCGGAACCGAACCCAAAACCAAAACACAAAACCCGAAAAATTTCAGGCGCTCATCTCTAATATTCTTTTATGTACCAGAAGTTAGAAGTAGAAGAGCTCTAACAGAAACCACGAGCTCATCTACAGCCACAGCACACTGGATTTGCCCAATCTCTCCTGATCATGGAAGCTGAGCAGTGTTGGTCCTGGTTTTAGTACTTGGATGGGAGACCACCAGGAAATACCAGGAGCTGTGTGTATTTTTACAATACCAACACCGTTCTCTTGATGCATTCCATTTTGAAACATTGGGGCAGATCTATTAAGCCTGGTGAACTGATTAAGTAAAACAATACAAAAGAATATAACCAGGCGCTAATACATCATCACCATATTCTGGTGATCAAATTACTGGTATTAAAAATTATGTACAAATAATACTGCAATTAATGTATACTTAAGCTGCAGGAGAGAGCTTGACTTGGGGTAAATCAAGTAAAAAAGAACCGGCACTTTAAAGTCTCCGGTAACACTGGAACACTGAACTAATCTCCTCTTGCGCTATAAATAGTATGATATGGCTCAAAGTTCAATAAAAACAAATAAATAATTTCATATATTCTATATTTTTTATTACATATAAATATATATATATATATATATATATATATATATATATATATATATATACTTTACAATAAACTATTAGACTGGTCAAATAAAATCACTAACAATATATTTGCATAGCTATAGGAGGTGGATCTTAGATAAACTCTGTGCACAGAGAAATTTTCAAAAATAAAAATCAGTCCATATATTGGATTAAAAAATCAATTTACCAGCTGTAATTCTCACCCATGTAGTAGATAACATATTTATAAGTTGTTATATATTGGAATTCCTCAATATGCTGCCACTTGGCAAAGGAGATGATATTGTGCAAAATAACCGCTCCACACTGGAGCCTTACGTGTAGCTTGCACCAGTTGTTATAACACGGGAGAGTCCAATGACAGAAGAGACGGTCTCGGGCTGCAGGAACGGCGCTTCACTGGCGCCTGCTGTGCTGAATAATTACCCGACTTCCAAGCTCTGAGTCCACGCCTCCAAGTGCCGTATGCAGACACCACAGTCACGGTTGTGTTCTCCCGATCTCCGTTTAGTCCACGGATATTACCGCTAGATGATGGTATATTTTGGGGGTGCAAATAAGGCTGGTATAAGGGTCCAATGACTCTCCCGTGTTATAACAACTGGTGCAAGCTACACGTAAGGCTCCAGTGTGGAGCGGTTATTTTGCACAATATCATCTCCTTTGCCAAGTGGCAGCATATTGAGGAATTCCAATATATAACAACTTATAAATATGTTATCTACTATATGGGTGCGAATTACAGCTGGTAAATTGATTTTTTAATCCAATATATGGACTGATTTTTATTTTTGAAAATTTCTCTGTGCACAGAGTTTATCTAAGATCCACCTCCTATAGCTATGCAAATATATTGTTAGTGATTTTATTTGACCGGTCTAATAGTTTATTGTAAAGTGTATGTGTATATATATATATATATATATATATATATATATATATATATATTTATATGTAATAAAAAATATAGAATACATGAAATTATTTATTTGTTTTTATTGAACTTTGAGCCATATCATACTATTTATAGCGCAAGAGGAGATTAGTTCAGTGAACTGATAAAGTGCAAGGTGATAAAGTACAAGCCAGTCTGCTCCTAACTGTCATTTTTCAAACCCAGCCTGTGACATGGCAATTAGGAGCTGATTGGCTGGTACTTTATCACCATGCAAATTATCATTTCACCAGGTTTAATAAATCGTCCGCTTATTCATTTATGTACGAGTAGTTAGAAGTAGAAGAACTCTAACAGAAACCCACACCACACTGTATATGCCCAATATCACCTGATTTTAGGCCTGGTTTGTTCTTGGATGTGAGACCACCTGGGAATACCAGGTGCTGTAGGTAGTTTTATACTACCAACACCGTTCTCTTGATGCATTCTATTTTGAAACTTATTCATTGATGTTGAAGTTAGAAACAGCAAAAATCATCTACAGCCGCATCACACTGGATATGTCCAATCTCATCTGATGATGGAAGCTAAGCAGTGTTGTGCCTGGTTTGTTTTTGGATTTCAAGTCCTGCCTTCTGGTTTGGCCACGGCACCTCGGATATTCACCAAGGTCATGGCCGTGATGACGACCCTTCACCATCAGAGAATCAGGATCCTGCCAAATCTGGACGACTTGCTGATCCTGGTGAACTCCCAAGAGGTTCTCCACAGTTATCTGGAACTGGCGGTCCAATTCCTACAAGTCCACGGGTGGCTCATCAACTGAAAAAAGTCCTCGCTGGTCCCTGCTCGGAACATGGTGCACCTAGGGGCACTGCTGGACACACACAGCCAACAATTGTTTCTGTCTCCAGAGAAAGTCCTGAAAATTCAGGACAGTATCTTTCTCTCTCGCCCAAGAGTGTTGATACACACGGCGATGCAAGTACTAGACCTCATGGTGTCGGCTTTCGATATGGTAGAGTACGCTCAATTTCATTACCGCCCTCTGCAGAGGTTAATCCTCTCCAAGTGGGACGGCCTGCCTCATCGGATAATGTCTCAAATGATCTCCTTGACTCCGGAGGTTCGTCTGACACTGAGCTGGTGGCTACAGGACCAACAGTTGAGCAGGGGCCATCCCTTCTGGATCTCCAACTGTGTCCTCCTGACAATGGATGCCAGTCTTTTGGGCTGGGCCACGGTGTTGGAGCAACACTTTCTCCAGGGCGGTGAACCAGGGAGGAATCTCTCCTCCTGATATACATTCTGGAATTGCAGGCAGTGTTCAATTAATTGACACTGGCCCTGCCTCTGGTACAGAACAGGCCTGTTCAAGTACAATCTGACAATGCCACCACGGTAGTGTACACAAATCATCAAGGCGGCACTCGAAACTAGGCGGCACTCGAAACTGCATGGCAAAGCTGGAAGTATCAAAAATCCTCCGTTGGGTAGAATGTCATCTGACAGCAATATCGGCAGTGTTCATTCCCGGAGTCCTCAACTGGGAAGCGGATTTCCTCAGTCGTCAGGACGTTCACGCTGGAGAGTGGAGAGGCCGCAGCAGAAATGTCTGCACTGGTGTCAGTAGGTGACTGAGGCAGGGATGACTGGGAGATAGTGGGTGACTGAAGCATGTATGAGTGGGAGATAGTGGGTGACTGAGGCCGGGGTGACTGGGAGATAGTGGGTGACAGGGAGATAGTGGGTTACTGTGGGAGGGGTGATAGGAAGGGGTTGGGTAAGTATGGGAAGAAAGTGGGTGACAGGGATAATAAATGACTAAGGCAGGGGTGATAGGGAGATAGTGGATGATTGTGGCAGGGGTGACAGGGACAGTAAGAGACTGAGGCAGGGGTGACAGGGATAGTGGCTGACTGAGGCAGGGGTGACTGGGAGATAGTGGGTGACTGAGGCAGGGTTGACAGGGATAGTGGGTGACTGAAGCAGGGGTGATAGGGTGACAGTGGGTGACTAAAGCAGGGGTGACTGGTATAGTGGGTGACTGAGGCAGGGATCGCAGGTATAGTGGTTGACTGAGGCAGCGGTGACTGGGAGATAGTGGGTAACTGAGGCAGGGGTGACAGGGAAAGTGTGTGACTCAGGCAGGGGTGACAGGGAGATAGTGGGCAGCATATCTCTGCCTCACTGCAGCAGCACATTCCTGCTTCAATGACAGCAGCACATCCCTGCCTCGCTGACAGCAGCACATCCCTGCCTCGCTGACAGCAGCACATCCCTGCCTCGCTGACAGCAGCACATCCCTGCCTCGCTGACAGCAGCACATCCCTGCCTCGCTGACAGCAGCACATTTCTGCCTCGCTGACAGCAGCACAGCACTGCTTCGCTGACAGCAGCACATCACTGCTTCACTACCAGCAGCACATCCCTGCCTCACTGGCAGCAGCACATCCCTGCCTTACTGACAGCTGTATATAGGGCCTAATTCAGACCTGATCCCTGCTGTGCATATTCACACAACAGGAGATCAGGTCTGAAGTGCGTGTGTGCTGGTGCCGCAGTGCACCGGCACATGCCAGAGATGCGATCAGCATCTCTGCCCAGTGAGCGCCTCTGCCTGATTGACAGGCATAGGCGGTCACTGGGCAGGAGGAGTCGGGCCAGTGGCGTTGTGCCGCCATTTTGGGGGCACAGTCCGGACAACGCAGACATGACCGGACCGTTTGGGGGTGGGCCGAGACGGCTGCGTGACCCGGACAGCAACGGGCCTTATTTACTAAAATCTCAGATAAATTTTATGGCATTTATGTGCAGTCTAGTTTGCACAGTTGATAGAGTGTTGATCTTGCACTATCAATGTAAGCCTCACATAGGTTTGATACACATGTAAGTTTGTTTTTATTTTACTACATTGTGGTTTGTGGCTCTATACCATGTAATGCATGTCTTTTAACAGTAGTCAAGTCTTCCAATGTGCTTGTTAGTGAAACCCAATAGATAGCTTTATTTTATTTTGTTTCTTCAAATATTGAATGCATATGTCTTATAACTTTTTTTTTTTTTTTAATATATATATACATTTTTATTATAAGATTTCTCTGACGTCCTAGTGGATGCTGGGACTCCGTCAGGACCATGGGGAATAGCGGCTCAGCAGGAGACAGGGCACAAAATTTAAAAGTTTGACCACTAGGTGGTGTGTACTGGCTCCTCCCCCTATGACCCTCCTCCAAGCCTCAGTTAGGTTTTTGTGCCCGTCCGAGCAGGGTGCAATCTAGGTGGCTCTCCTAAAGAGCTGCTTAGAAAAAGTTTGTTAGGTTTTTTATTTTCAGTGAGTCCTGCTGGCAACAGGCTCACTGCAACGACGGACTTAGGGGAGAAGAAGTGAACTCACCTGCGTGCAGGATGGATTTGCTTCTTAGGCTACTGGACACTAGCTCCAGAGGGACGATCACAGGTACAGCCTGGATGGGTCACCGGAGCCGCGCCGCCGACCCCCTTGCAGATGCCGAATAGAGAAGAGGTCCAGAAACCGGCGGCAGAAGACGTCTCAGTCTTCATGAGGTAGCGCACAGCACTGCAGCTGTGCGCCATTGCTCTCCGCACACTTCACACCAGCGGTCACTGAGGGTGCAGGGCGCTGGGGGGGGCGCCCTGGGCAGCAATGTAATATACCTATTCTGGCTAAAATATATCACATATAGCCCCTGGGGCTATATGGATGTATTTAACCCCTGCCAGGTTCCAAAAAAACCGGGAGAAGAAGCCCGCCGAAAAGGGGGCGGGGCCTATTCTCCTCAGCACACAGCGCCATTTTCCTGCCCAGCTCCGCTGCGAGGAAGGCTCCCAGGACTCTCCCCTGCACTACACTACAGAAACAGGGTAAAAACAGAGAGGGGGGGCACTTATTGGCGATATTTATAATATTTGAGCTGCTATAAAGGGAACACACTTATTAAGGTTGTCCCTATATATATTTATAGCGCTTGGGTGTGTGCTGGCAAACTCTCCCTCTGTCTCCCCAAAGGGCTAGTGGGGTCCTGTCTTCTATCAGAGCATTCCCTGTGTGTCTGCTGTGTGTCGGTACGTGTGTGTCGACATGTATGAGGACGATGTTGGCGTGGAGGCGGAGCAATTGCCTGTAATGGTGATGTCACCCCCTAGGGAGTCGACACCAGAATGGATGGCTTTGTTTATGGAATTACGGGATAGTGTCAGCACGCTACAAAAGTCAGTTGACGACATGAGACAGCCGGCAAACCAGTTAGTACCTGTCCAGGCGTCTCAGACACCGTTAGGGGCTGTAAAACGCCCTTTACCTCAGTCGGTCGACACAGACCCAGACACTGACACTGAATCCAGTGTCGACGGTGAAGAAACAAACGTATTTTCCAGTAGGGCCACACGTTATATGATCACGGCAATGAAGGAGGCTTTGCATATCTCTGATACTGCAAGTACCACAAAAAGGGGTATTATGTGGGGTGTGAAAAAACTACCGATCGTTTTTCCTGAATCAGAGGAACTGAATGAAGTGTGTGATGAAGCGTGGGTTACCCCAGATAGAAAACTGCTAATTTCAAAGAAGTTATTGGCATTATACCCTTTCCCGCCAGAGGTTAGGGCGCGCTGGGAAACACCTCCTAGGGTGGATAAGGCGCTCACACGCTTATCAAAGCAAGTGGCGTTACCGTCTCCTGATACGGCCGCCCTCAAGGATCCAGCTGATAGGAGGCTGGAGAATACATTAAAAAGTATATACACACATACGGGTGTTATACTGAGACCAGCAATCGCCTCAGCCTGGATGTGCAGTGCTGGCGTGGCTTGGTCGGAGTCACTGTCTGAAAATATTGATACCCTGGATAGGGACAGTATTTTACTGACTATAGAGCAGTTAAAGGATGCATTTCTTTATATGCGAGATGCACAGAGAGATATTTGCACTCTGGCATCAAGAGTAAGTGCGATGTCCATATCTGCCAGAAGAAGTTTATGGACGCGCCAGTGGTCAGGTGATGCGGATTCCAAACGACATATGGAAGTATTGCCGTATAAGGGGGAGGAATTATTTGGGGTCGGTTTTCAGCGCACAGTGGGCTCACTCGCAGGTGGACCCCTGGACCCTGCAGGTAGTATCTCAGGGTTACAGGTTGGAATTCGAGAAGTCCCCTCCTCGCCGTTTCCTAAAGTCTGCTTTGCCAACGTCTCCCTCCGACAGGGCGACGGTATTGGAGGCCATTCACAAGCTGTATTCTCAGCAGGTGATAGTCAAGGTACCCCTCCTACAACAGGGACAGGGGTATTACTCCACGCTATTTGTGGTACCGAAGCCGGACGGCTCGGTAAGACCGATTCTAAATCTAAAATCTCTGAACCTGTACATACAAAAAATTCAAGTTCAAGATGGAGTCACTCAGAGCAGTGATAGCGAATCTGGAAGAAGGGGATTTTATGGTGTCCTTGGACATCAAGGATGCTTACCTTCATGTTCCAATTTGTCCTTCACACCAAGGGTACCTCAGGTTCGTGGTCCAAAACTGTCCTTATCAGTTTCAGACGCTGCCGTTTGGATTGTCCACGGCACCCCGGGTCTTTACCAAGGTAATGGCCGAAATGATGATCCTTCTTCGAAGAGAAGGCGTCTTAATTATCCCTTACTTGGACGATCTCCTGATAAGGGCAAGATCCAGAGAACAGCTGGAGGTCGGAGTAGCACTAACCCAAGTAGTGCTCCAACAACACGGGTGGATTCTGAATTTTCCAAAATCCCAACTGATCCCGACGACACGTCTGTTGTTCCTAGGGATGATTCTGGACACTGTTCAGAAAAAGGTATTTCTTCCGGAGGAGAAAGCCAGGGAGTTATCCGATCTAGTCAGGAACCTCCTAAAACCAGGAAAAGTATCTGTGCATCAATGCACAAGAGTCCTGGGAAAAATGGTAGCTTCTTACGAAGCGATTCCATTCGGCAGATTCCATGCACGAACTTTTAAGTGGGATCTGCTGGACAAATGGTCCGGATCGCATCTGCAGATGCATCAGCGGATAAAATTGTCCACAAGGACAAGAGTGTCTCTGCTATGGTGGTTGCAGAGTGCTCATCTGTTAGAGGGCCGCAGATTCGGCATACAGAACTGGGTCCTAGTGACCACGGATGCCAGCCTGAGAGGCTAGGGAGCGGTCACACAGGGAAGAAACTTCCAGGGCGTGTGGTCAAGCCTGGAGACGTCTCTTCACATAAATATACTGGAGCTAAGAGCAATCTACAATGCTCTAAGCCTGGCAAAACCTCTGCTTCAGGGTCAGCCGGTGTTGATTCAGTCAGACAACATCACGGCAGTCGCCCACGTAAACAGACAGGGCGGCACAAGAAGCAGGAGGGCAATGGCAGAAGCTGCAAGGATTCTCCGCTGGGCAGAAAATCATGTATTAGCACTGTCAGCTGTGTTCATCCCGGGAGTGGACAACTGGGAAGCAGACTTCCTCAGCAGACACGATCTGCACCCGGGAGAGTGGGGACTTCATCCAGAAGTCTTCCACATGATTGTGGTCCATTGGGAAAGACCAATGGTGGACATGATGGCGTCCCGCCTCAACAAAAAACTGGACAGGTATTGCGCCAGGTCAAGAGACCCTCAGGCAATAGCTGTAGACGCTCTGGTAACACCATGGGTGTACCAGTCAGTGTATGTGTTTCCTCCTCTGCCTCTCATACCAAAAGTACTGAGAATTATACGGCAAAGGGGAGTGAGAACGATACTCGTGGCTCCGGATTGGCCAAGAAGAACTTGGTACCCGGAACTTCAGGAGATGCTCACGGAAGATCCGTGGCCTCTACCTCTAAGACGGGACCTGCTTCAGCAGGGGCCGTGTCTATTCCAAGACTTACCGCGGCTGCGTTTGACGGCATGGCGGTTGAACGCCGAATCCTAAGGGAAAAAGGCATTCCGGAAGAGGTCATCCCTACCCTGGTAAAAGCCAGAAAGGAGGTGACTGCACAACATTATCACCGCATTTGGAGAAAATATGTTGCGTGGTGTGAGGCCAGGAAGGCCCCGACGGAGGAATTTCAACTGGGTCGATTCCTACATTTCCTGCAAACAGGATTGTCTATGGGCCTCAAATTAGGGTCCATTAAGGTTCAAATTTCGGCCCTGTCGATTTTCTTCCAGAAAGAATTGGCTTCAGTTCCTGAAGTCCAGACTTTTGTAAAAGGAGTACTACATATACAGCCCCCGGTTGTGCCCCCAGTGGCACCGTGGGATCTTAATGTAGTTTTGGATTTTCTCAGATCCCATTGGTTTGAGCCACTCAAATCGGTGGATTTGAAATATCTTACATGGAAAGTAACCATGCTACTGACCCTGGCTTCAGCCAGGAGAGTGTCAGAATTGGCGGCTTTATCGTATAAAAGCCCATATCTGATTTTCCATTCGGACAGGGCAGAACTGCGGACGCGTCCTCACTTTCTGCCTAAGGTGGTTTCAGCGTTTCACCTGAACCAGCCTATTGTGGTGCCTGCGGCTACTAGCGATTTGGAGGATTCCAAGTTGCTGGACGTTGTCAGAGCATTGAAAATATATATTTCAAGGACGGCTGGAGTCAGAAAATCTGACTCGCTGTTTATACTGTATGCACCCAACAAGCTGGGTGCTCCTGCTTCTAAGCAGACGATTGCTCGTTGGATTTGTAGCACAATTCAACTTGCACATTCTGTGGCAGGCCTGCCACAGCCTAAATCTGTCAAGGCCCATTCCACAAGGAAGGTGGGCTCATCTTGGGCGGCTGCCCGAGGGGTCTCGGCATTACAACTCTGCCGAGCAGCTACGTGGTCAGGGGAGAACACGTTTGTAAAATTCTACAAATTTGATACCCTGGCTAAGGAGGACCTGGAGTTCTCTCATTCGGTGCTGCAGAGTCATCCGCACTCTCCCGCCCGTTTGGGAGCTTTGGTATAATCCCCATGGTCCTGACGGAGTCCCAGCATCCACTAGGACGTCAGAGAAAATAAGATTTTACTTACCGATAAATCTATTTCTCGTAGTCCGTAGTGGATGCTGGCGCCCATCCCAAGTGCGGATTGTCTGCAATACTTGTACATAGTTATTGTTACAAAAAAATCGGGTTGTTATTGTTGTGAGCCGTCTGTTCAGAGGCTCCTACGTTTGTCATACTGTTAACTGGGTTCAGATCACAAGTTGTACGGTGTGATTGGTGTGGCTGGTATGAGTCTTACCCGGGATTCAAAATCCTTCCTTATTGTGTACGCTTGTCCGGGCACAGTATCCTAACTGAGGCTTGGAGGAGGGTCATAGGGGGAGGAGCCAGTACACACCACCTAGTGGTCAAACTTTTAAATTTTGTGCCCTGTCTCCTGCGGAGCCGCTATTCCCCATGGTCCTGACGGAGTCCCAGCATCCACTACGGACTACGAGAAATAGATTTATCGGTAAGTAAAATCTTATTTTTCAATGACACAAAACCATCCAAGTTGCAGATTATGGATTGTGAAGGACAAATCAACCATATAAACAATTTAAGCAATTTAAATTGCATGCAGGTAGTAGAATATCAAACTCCTTGGATGAGAGTGGGTCGTAATAAACTAGGATAGAAAAGAATACAGTAGAAAATAAGATTTTAAACCTACCGGTAAATCTTTTTCTCGTAGTCCGTAGAGGATGCTGGGGACTCCGTAAGGACCATGGGGATAGACGGGCTCCACAGGAGACATGGGCACTTTAAGAAAGACTTTAGTTCTGGGTGTGCACTGGCTCCTCCCTCTATGCCACAGTTAGAGAAACTGTGCCCAGAGGAGACGGACAGTATGAGGAAAGGATTTTGTTAATCCAGGGCAAGATTCATACCAGCCACACCAATCACACCGTATAACTTGTGATAAACTACCCAGTTATCAGTATGAAAAAACAACATAGCATCAGTGCAGGACCGATGCAACTATAACATAACCCTTATTGAAGCAATAACTATATACAAGTATTGCAGAAGTAGTCCGCACTTGGGACGGGCGCCCAGCATCCTCTACGGACTACGAGAAAAGATTTACCGGTAGGTTTAAAATCTTATTTTCTCTAACGTCCTAGAGGATGCTGGGGACTCCGTAAGGACCATGGGGATTATACCAATGCTCCAAAACGGGCGGGAGAGTGCGGATGACTCTGCAGCACCGATTGAGCAAACATGAGTTCCTCCTCAGCCAGGGTATCAAACTTATAGTATTTTGCAAAGGTGTTTGAACCCAACCAAGTAGCAGCTTGACACAGCTGTAGTGCTGAGACCCCTCGGGCAGCCGCCCAAGAAGAGCCCACTTTCCTCGTGGAATGGGCCTTGACCGATTTCAGTAACTGCAATCCAGCCATAGAATGCGCTTGCTGAATCGTGTTACAAATCCGGCGAGCAATAGCCTGCTTTGAAGCAGGGGCACCAATCTTGTTGGTTGCATACAGGACAAACAGCGCTTCAGTTTTCCTGACTCTAGCCGTCCTGGCCACGTAAATTTTCAAAGCCCTGACCACATCAAGTAACTCGGAATCCTCCAAGTCACGCGTAGCCACAGGCACCACAATAGGTTGGTTCATATGAAAAGATGAGACCACTTTTGGTAGGAATTGAGGACGGGTCCGCAATTCCGCTCTATCCACATGGAATACCAAATATGGGCTTTTATGTGACAAAGCCGCTAATTCCGACACTCGCCTAGCCGAAGCCAAGGTTAATAACATACCACCTTCCACGTGAGATAATTTAACTCCACTGTTTTAAGTGGTTCAAACCAGTGTGATTTTAGAAAACTTAACACCACGTTAAGGTCCCAAGGTGCCACCGGAGGCACAAAAGGAGGCTGAATATGCAGCACTCCTTTTACAAAAGTCTGAACTTCTGGAGGAGAAGCCAATTCTTTTTGAAAGAAAATGGATAAGGCCGAAATCTGGACCTTAATAGAGCCTAATTGTAGGCCCAAATTCACTCCAGTTTGTAGGAAGTGAAGGAAACGGCCCAGATGGAATTCTTCCGTAGGAGCATTCCTGGCCTCACACCAAGAAACATAATTTCGCCATATACGGTGTAATGTTTTAACGTTACATCCTTCCTAGCCTTTATCAGCGTAGGGATGACCTCAACCGGAATGCTAGGATCCGGCATTCAACCGCCATGCCGTCAAACGCAGCCGCGGTAAGTCTTGGAACAGACAGGGCCCCTGATGCAACAGGTCCTGTCTTAGAGGGAGAGGCCACAGATCTTCTGTGAGCATTTCCTGCAGATCCGGATACCAGGTCCTCCGTAGCCAATCTGGAACAATGAGGATTGTTCTCACTTTTCTTTGTCTTATTATCCTCAACACCTTGGGTATGAGAGGAAGAGGAGGAAATACATAGACCGACCGGAACACCCACGGTGTCACTAGGGCGTCTACAGCTACTGCCTGAGGGTCTCTTGACCTTGCGCAATACCTCTGTAGCTTTTTGTTGAGCCGGGACGGCATCATGTCTATCTGTGGCAGTTCCCACCGACTTGTAATCTGTGCAAAGACTTCCTGATGAAGTCCCCACTCTCCCGGATGTAGGTCGTGTCTGCTGAGGAAGTCTGCTTCCTAGTTGTCCACTCCCGGAATGAACACTGCTGACAGTGCGCTTGCGTGATTCTCCACCCAGCGAAGAATTCTGGTGGCTTGTGCCATCGCCACTCTGCTCCTTGTGCCGCCTTGGCGGTTTACATGAGCCACTGCGGTGACGTCTGACTGGATCAGAACCGGTTGGTCGCAAAGTAAGGTCTCCGCTTGACGTAGGGCATTGTATATGTTGATGTGAAGACAAGTCTCTTGACTTGACCAAAGACCTTGGAAATTTCTTCCCTGTGAGACTGCTCCCCAACCTTGGAGGCTTGCGTCTGTGGTCACCAGGATCCAGCCCTGAATGCTGAATCTGCGTCCCTCGAGAAGGTGAGCACTCTGCAGCCACCACAGGAGTGATACCCTGACCCTGGGGGACAGGGTGATCAACCAATGCATCTGTAAATGTGACCCGGACCACTTGTCCAGTAGGTCCCATTGGAAAGTCCTCGCATGGAACCTGCCGAATGGAATGGCCTCGTATGATGCCACCATCTTTCCCAGGACTCGAGTGCAGTGATGCACTGACACAAGTTTTGGTTTCAATAGGTTCCTGACAAGAGTCATGAGTTCCTGGGCCTTATCTATCAGAAGATAAACCCTCTTCTGGTCCGTGTCCAGAATCATGCCCAAGAAAGACAGACGAGTAGTAGGAATCAACTGCGACTTCGGGATATTGAGAATCCAGCCGTGTTGCTGTAACACTTTCAGTGAAAGTGATACGCTGTTCAGCAACTGCTCTCTTGATCTCGCTTTTATGTGATCGCCCAAGTACGGGATAATTGTGACACCTTGCTTGCACAGGAGCACCATCATTTCCGCCATTACCTTGGTGAAAATTCTCAGGGCCATGGAGAGACCAAACAGCAACGTCTGAAATTGGCAATGACAGTCCTGTACCGCAAATCTGAGGTACGCCTGATGAGGTGGATAAATGGGGACATGAAGGTATGCATCCTGTACACAAATGCGGACAACAGGTGTCAAGCCGTGTGTTGCCTTTGTCAAGCTGTAATAAGTAGGGATAAGGACGTTAACCACCTCGGAACATCCTCCCTTATACGACACCTGCAGCGCATTCATCATAAGTCAGTGACAAGTTCAAAAACTTTGGATGACAGCGGAAGCAGTCCACTGACCACTAAATCCCTTCCTCTTGTAACCAAGCTCCTGCAAACCACACCACCAACTCCCTCAGTGTCAATTTCCTCCTTAGACAGGAGAGCCAATAGTCCTGCAGGCCATGTCACTGGCAAGTCTGACGAGTCCTCTCCTGCCTGGGATTCCTCCGATGCATCCTTGAGTGTAACGCCTACTGCTGCTGGCGCTGCTGTTGTTGCTGCTGGGAGTCAATCGTCATCCCAGAGGGGAAGTCGGAAGACCACTTGTACTACTTCCAGTAAGCAATTGACTGTCCAACAGTCCTTTGCGAGGAAGATGAAATATCACAGCAGTCATCCTGCTGCAAAGCGGATAACTCAGGTCTTGTCAGCCTGGGTGGTGAGAAACGTGGTTCCGGTATCCATCGTTAATTTACAGGCAACTAGAGACTTGATTGAGGTACTGTGTCCCCGGTACCAAATACCCTCTAGGTTCCATTTCTCTAGGCAGGCGATACCGAAAATGTACACAGACCTCAGAAAAAGAGTCACCAGTGTCCTAAAAAATGCAGTTGTACCCAATGTCCACTTGTCTGTGGTTAAGTGGAGCAGGGCAGACTCAGGACTATATGACTGTGACAGCCCACTGGGTAGATGTATTGCCCCCCGCAGCAAGAACAGCAGCGGCGGCACCAGTAGCAGCATCTCGCAATTGCCAACTCGTTCCTAGGCAGGCTACGCTTTGTATCACCGCTTTCCATAAGAGGCACACAGCTGACAACCTCTTACGGAAACTGAGGAACATCATCGCAGAATGGCTTACCCCAATTGGACTCTCCTGGGGATTTGTGACATCGGACAACGCCACCAATATTGTGCGTGCATTACATCTGGGTAAATTCCAGCACGTCCCATGTTTTGCACATACATTTAATTTGGTGGTGCAGAATTATTTAAAAAATGACAGGGGCGTGCAAGAGATGCTGTCGGTGGCCCGAAGAATTGCGGGCCACTTTCTGCCTTCAGCCACCGCATGTCAAAGACTGGAGCACCACCAAACATTCCTGAACCTGTCCTGCCATCATCTGAAGCAAGAGGTGGTAACGAGGTGGAATTCAACCCTCTATATGCTTCAGAGGATGGAGGAGCAGCAAAAGGCCATTCAAGCCTATACATCTGCCCACTAAATAGGCAAAGGAGGGGGAATGCACCTGACTCAAGCGCAGTGGAGAATGATTTCAACGTTGTGCAAGGTTCTGCAACTCTTTGAACTTGCCACACGTGAAGTCAGTTCAGACACTGCCAGCCTGAGTCAGGTCATTCCCCTCATCAGGCTTTTGCAGAAGAAGCTGGAGACATTGAAGGAGGAGCTAAAACAGAGCGATTCCACTAGGCATGTGGGACTTGTGGATGGAGCCCTTAATTCACTTAACCAGGATTCAATCTGTTGAAATCAGAGCACTACATTTTGGCCACCGTGCTCGATCCTAGATTTAAAACCTACATTGTATCTCTCTTTCCGGCAGACACAAGTCTGCAGAGGTTCAAAGACCTGCTGGTGAGAAAATTGTCAAGTCAAGCGGAACGTGACCCGTCAACAGCTCCTCCTTCACATTCTCCCGCAAGTGGGGGTGCGAGGAAAAGGCTAAGAATTCCGAGCCCACCCGCTGGCGGTGATGCAGGGCAGTCTGGAGTGAGTGCTGGCATCTGGTCCGGACTGAAGGACCTGGTAACGATTACTGACATGTCGTCTACTGTCACTGCATATGATTCTGTCACCTTTGAAAGAATGGTGGAGAATTATATGAGTGACTGCATCCAGGTAGGCACGTCAGTATGTATACTGGCAGGAAAAAGAGGCAATTTGGAGGCCCTTGCACAAACTGGCTTTATTCTACCTAAGTTGCCCTCCCTCCAGTGTGTACTCCAAAAGAGTGTTTAGTGCAGCCGCTCACCTTGTCAGCAATCGGCGTACGAGGTTACTTCCAGAAAATGTGGAGAAGATGATGATCATCAAAATGAATTATAATCAATTCCTCCGTGGAGACATTCACCAGCAATTGCCTCCAGAAAGTACACAGGGATCTGAGATGGTGGATTCCAGTGGGGACGAATTAATAATCTGTGAGGAGGGGGATGTACACAGTGAAAGGGGTGAGGAATCGGAGGATGATGAGGTGGACATCTTGCCTCTGTAGAGCCAGTTTGTGCAAGGAGAGATTGATTGATTGATTCTTTTTTGGTGGGGGCACAAACCAACCAGTCATTTCAGTCAGTCGTGTGGCAGACCCTGTCGCTGAAATGATGGGTTCATCAATGTTTTTCTTTTCAATCTAAGCCCCTGCAGTTTTCTGTAAGCATCTGCTTCGCTATGATGATCAACAAGTCACATAGGCAAACACTCAGGGCTGGAGGCGTAGATCTTAGGACCAGCTGCTACAAGCATGGCAGAGGTGTCACTATCACTGGTGACACCCAGAGAGGTGGCGAAGGAGATTGTAATGCAGTGCACGCAGATAAGCAGCGCAATGGTAAAAAGGAGGCATGGTCTCATAGGTAGGGGCCTGAATCACCATTTTGTTGCTCCGGGTATCCCGGGGGTTGGGGGCTGCACCCGGGGACTAGTGTGTGAGTGGTGCTGGCTCCTGCACAGTGACAGAAACTGGGTGTTGCACGTAATGTCACAGTGAAACACCCATATTCTGTCACTGAAGAAGAGCCGGCACTTTGGTGTCACCCCCCTTGGCGGGTGACACTCGGGTGTGTGCCGCAACCCTGTTGTGATGCCACTGACCCATGGGAAGCTTTACGTGGTTTACCCATGTGTTAGTAGCCCCAAGCATCTTTTGTGTTAGTCCCTGAAGAAAAACTTCAAATATTGTTTACAATTTTGTAATCAATGGGCCTAATTCAGTAAGGATAGCAAATTCTGCTAAGTAACAGAATTTGCAATCCTTTGGTTCGCATGCTGGGGCCACCCATCACAGGGCATGGCCACCCAGCATGCCGCCTCCCTTCTTGACCACGCTGAAATTGCAGTCTCAGTGCAGTTCAGCGTGATCATAAAAAATGGGTTAGCCTCCTGTTGGTGCAGACTGTACGTGTGCGCAGGAAGCCGCCACCATTTTTGTGATCGCAGTGGCTGCATGTGATGTCATGCAGCCGCTCTGACCACGCCTCCTGTTTCTCCGTTGCCGACCCCATTTTGTAGCCCTGCCCCTGCACCGCTCCATCTCCGACTTTGAAATGGATTGTTGCTGACCCCCCCCCGCACCGATTGACAGTCAGAGGTGATCGCATTATCTGCGGGGTGCCACAGAAAATGCAGGCGCATGCGTATGCTCTTAGCAATTTTTGCAGTTGGATTGCTTATTGCGATTACAATCCAACCTGAATCAGGCTCTATTACCTATCACAATGCACTGCAGGTAGTACAAAATAGGGTTAATATAGGAGAAAAACCCCAAGAGCTGTGCTCCTTAACTGTCCCTGGTGGCTAGTGGAGCAGCTGCCCAGTAATCAGTGTCCACGCCAGTGCGCACACGGCCCGCCCCCTACAGCCACGCTGGATCTCGGTATAGTGTGGGCACAGAAGCCCCTTACCTCCCTTTCATCAGCGGCCTCGTGATCCCGGAGGGCGGTGTGTGTGTGACTGACCTTAGGAAGAAACCGGAGCCTCCGCTGCAGTGACCCAGCAACCAGGGCACGGGAGTATACTGCGCCGCTGGGAGTGATGGAGCTGCAGTAAAGATGTCTATTAGACCTAGCCTGCTGCAGCCCTTGTAGATTCTTATAAAAAAAGTTCTTCTTTTCTTGTCAAAATTAATAGCTAAGAATAGGCTGCCTGAGGCAGCCCCCTGTTAAGTGGCCTACTACTGAAGGCACCAACTACAAACTGAGCTCCCTGTTCATGGAAGCGAGGTTATAGAGCAGGGGGCGCTGAGCATCTTGGGAACAGTCAAAAGCTTTGAGCCTGTTGGTGCCTCAGATCAAGATCCTACTCTACACCCCAATGTGAATCCTTGTGGAGTCCAGTGTACCCCACAGAAGAAATGAATGTGTCACACCCATTGGCAGCAACATTAGAATAGCTGCTGATGGGCACAATTGAGAAAGGAAGGGGGGAAAACATTTGAATCCAGCACATATATGTAATTTGAATATGTAATTTGTACCTTCCTACTTTAAAATGTAATGGATGAACCTCACCCTGTGAGAACTATCTTTATGATCAAGAGATCTCATATGCAAGATAAGTATGTGTTGGCAGAGGCGCTCACTGGGCAGAGATGCTGATCGCATCTCTGGCATGTGCCGGTGCACTGCGGCACCAGCACACACACACACTTCAGACCTGATCTCCTGTTGTGTGAATATGCACAGCAGAGATCAGATCTGAATTAGGCCCTATATACAGCTGTCAGTAAGGCAGGGATCTGCTGCTGCCAGTGAGGCAGGGATCTGCTGCTGCCAGTGAGGCAGGGATCTGCTGCTGCCAGTGAGGCAGGGATCTGCTGCTGCCAGAGAGGCAGGGATCTGCTGCTGCCAGTGAGGCAGGGATCTGCTGCTGCCAGTGAGGCAGGGATCTGCTGCTGCCAGTGAGGCAGGGATCTGCTGCTGCCAGTGAGGCAGGGATCTGCTGCTGCCAGTGAGGCAGGGATCTGCTGCTGTCAGTGAGGCAGTGATCTGCTGCTGTCAGTGAGGCAGTGATCTGCTGCTGTCAGTAAGGCAGGGATCTGCTGCTATAAGTGAGGCAGGTATGTGCTGCTGTCAATGAGGCAGGGATGTGCTGCTGTCAGTGAAGCAGGGATGTGCTGCTGTCAGCAAGGCAGTGATCTGCTGCCCACTATCTCCCTATCACCCCTGCCTGAGTCACACACTTTCCCTGTCACCCCTGCCCCAGTTACCCACTATCTCCCAGTCACCGCTGCCTCAGTTAACCACTATACCTGCGACCCCTGCCTCAGTCACCCACTATACCAGTCACCCCTGCTTTAGTCACCCACTATCTCTGTCACCCCTGCCTCAGTCAACCACTATCTCCATATCACCCCTGCCTCAGTCACCCACTATCCCTGTCACCCCTGCCTCAGTCTCCTACTGTCCCTGTCACCCCTGCCACAGTCATCCACTATATCCCTATCACCCCTGCCTTAGTCACTGACTATCTCCCAGTCACCCCGGCCTCAGTCACCCACTATCTCCCACTCATACATGCTTCAGTCACCCACTATCAACCCACTGCTAAATTGTGCTTCCTAGCTGTTTTTATAAAATCACTGAATCAAATCTAACTCTGATTACATCAGAGAAGGCCAGGTACCCTACACCAGAACAGGGGGTTTGAAATTTTGACTTGTCTACTTAAAGATCACCAAAATCTGATAACAATGTCAATTACGTCCCTGGTTGGGATTGAACCACCAACCTTTTGGTTAGTAGCCGGACACACTAACCGATTGCGCCACAGAAACACTTTGCAAAAAGTACATACTGACAAAGGCTAATAAGCATACATCTAGAACGTTTCCTAGAAAAACTTTAAAAAGTCAATAATCTGGAGAGTTTTTGTAAGATGTTTCTTCCATCAACCAATGAAGAAACACATTGGTACTTTCCCATGATGAGTGAGTGCTTCAGGATCTCTTGCACTTACATGTGCAGCAGAGTAATGGAAGCATGCTGGGCCCATTACCCAGAGGTAGGCAGATTGAAACTATCCTCTGCTATATGCATTTTTTTTGTTAATTAAAGTAATCAAAACTGGGATTGATATTTTTGCTCTTTTATTTTTACTTAAAGTACAATAACTTTTAACATTTTAATTTGTTTTAATAGTATATTGACAGTATAGTTTTCTTTAAAAAATCCACTTAATTTTCTTTACCCTATTATTAAAAGGGTAATTGACAAAAACAAACTACATTGTCACCAGAAGAGCAATACAAAATGTACAAGTGATATATTAAAATCATCTTTCCAGCTTGAATTTCAATGATGCATTGGGGCAACGATTTTGTGAGAAACATCTTCACCCTTAAATAAAGATTTTCTTAATTCCTTACCTGTGTGCTAATTAGATGTCACCTTGTTTTCACATTAAACAGACTTCTACATGAGAAAGCAGCAAGGATGCAGTGGCGTTAATGTTTCCTGGTGTCAACCTGTATTATTTCAGTAGACATTGAAATGAGGATGCATCTTGCTGCCTTTCCAATGGAGCAAGTTTAATTTAGTTATAGGTGAAAAACCATCCCTACAAAGGTGTTAATCAGAGACTTGGCTTTGTGGACACTTTTTAGAGAACAAATTTGTTAGCATAAAAATAAAGGCAGAAAATGAAGAGCTGTTTAATCACTCAATTGGATTTTTCTACCAGCATATTTTTTTCTCTGCAACCCATTGCTAAATTGTGCTTCCTAGCTGTTTTTTATAAAATCACTGAATCAAATCTAACTCTGATTACATCAGAGAAGGCCAGGTACCCTACACCATAAGAGGGGGTTTGAAATTTTGACTTGTCTACTTAAATATCACCAAAACCTGATCACAAGGTCAATTATGTCCCTGGGTGGGATTGAACCACCAACCTTTTGGTTAGTAGCCATACACACTAACCGATTGCGCCACAGAGACACTTTGCAAAAAGTACATACTGACAAAGGCTAATAAGCATTCATCTAGAACGTTTCCTAGAAAAACTTTAAAAAGTCAATAATCTGGAGAGTTTTTGTAAGAATTTTCTTAAATCAACCAACGAAGAAACACATTGGTACTTTCCCATGATGAGTGAGTGCTTCAGGATCTCTTGCACTTACATGTGCAGCAGAGTACTGCAATGGAAGCATGCTGGGCCCATTACCCAGAGGTAGGCAGATTGAAACTATCCTCTGCTATATGCATTTTTTTTGTTAAAGTAATCCAAAACTGGGATTGATATGTTAGCTATTTTATGTTTACTTAAAGTACAATGACTTTTACCATTTTAATTTGTTTTAATAGTATATTGACAGTATTGTTTTCTTTCAAAAATCCACTAAATTTTCTTTACCCTATTATTAAAATGGTAATTGACAAAAACAAACTACATTGTCACCAGAAGAGCAATACAAAATGTACAAGTGATATATTAAAATCATCTTTCCAGCTTGAATTTCAATGATGCATTGGGGCAACGATTTTGTGAGAAACATCTTCACCCTTAAATAAAGATTTTCTTAATTCCTTACCTGTGTGCTAATTAGATATCACCTTGTTTTCACATTAAACAGACTTTCACATGAGAAAGCAGCAAGGATGCAGTGGCGTTAATGTTTCCTGGTGTCAACCCGTATTATTTCAGTAGACATTGAAATGAGGATGCATCTTGCTGCCTTTCCAATGAAGCAAATTTAATTTAGTAATAGGTGAAAAACCATCCCTACAAAGGTGTTAATCAGAGACTTGGCTTTGTGGACACTTTTCAGAGAACAAATTTGTTAGCATAAAAATAAAGCAAGAAAATGAAGAGCTGTTTAATCACTCAATTTGATTTTTTTGCCAGCATATTTCTTTTTCTCTGCAACCCACTGCTAAATTGTGCTTCCTAGCTGTTTATATAAAATCACTGAATCAAATCTAACTCTGATTACATCAGAGAAGGCCAGGTACCCTACACCATAACAGGGGGTTTGAAATTTTGACTTGTCTACTTAAAGATCACCAAAATCTGATAACAAGTTCAATTACGTCCCTGGGTGGGATTGAACCACCAACCTTTTGGTTTATAGCCGTACACACTAACTGATTGCGCCACAGAGACACTTTGCAAAAGTACATACTGACAAAGGCTAATAAGCATTCATCTAAAACGTTTCCTAGAAAAACTTTAAAAAGTCAATAATCTGGAGAGTTTTTGTAAGATGTTTCTTCCATCCACCAACGAAGAAACACATTGGTACTTTCCCATGATGAGTGAGTGCTTCAGGATCTCTTGCACTTACATGTGCAGCAGAGTACTGCAATGGAAGCATGCTGGGCCCATAACCCAGAGGTAGGCAGATTAAAACTATCCTCTGCTATATGCATTTTTTTTGTTAATTAAAGTAATCCAAAACTGGGATTGATATTTTTGCTCTTTTATTTTTCATTAAAGTACAATAACTTTTACCATTTTAATTTGTTTTAATAGTATATTGAGAGTATTGTTTTCTTTTAAAAATCCATTAATTTTCTTTACCCTATTATTAAAATGGTAATTGACAAAAACAAACTACATTGTCACCAGAAGAGCAGTACAAAATGTACAAGTGATATATTAAAATCATCTTTCCAGCTTGAATTTCAATGATGCATTGGGGCAACGATTTTGTGAGAAACATTTTCACCCTTAAATAAAGATTTTCTTAATTCCTTACCTGTGTGCTAATTAGATATCACCTTGTTTTCACATTAAACAGACTTCCACATGAGAAAGCAGCAAGGATGCAGTGGCGTTAATGTTTCCTGGTGTCAACCTGTAATATTTCTGTAGACATTGAAATGAGGATGCATCTTGCTGCCTTTCCAATGAAGCAAGTTTAATTCAGTAATAGGTGAAAAACCATCCTTACAAAGGTGTTAATCAGAGACTTGGCTTTGTGGACACTTTTCAGAGAACAAATTTGTTAGCATAAAAATAAAGCCAGAAAATGAAGAGCTGTTTAATCACTCAATTGGATTTTTTTGCCAGCATATTTCTTTTTCTCTGCAACCCACTGCTAAATTGTGCTTCCTAGCTGTTTTTATAAAATCACTGAATCAAATCTAACTCTGATTACATCAGAGAAGGCCAGGTACCCTACACCATAAGAGGGGGTTTGAAATTTTGACTTGTCTACTTAAAGATCACCAAAATCTGATAACAAGGTCAATTATGTCCCTCGGTGGGATTGAACCACCAACCTTTTGGTTAATAGCCATACACACTAACTGATTGCGCCACAGAGACACTTTGCAAAAGTACATACTGACAAAGGCTAATAAGCATTCATCTAAAACGTTTCCTAGAAAAACTTTAAAAAGTCAATAATCTGGAGAGTTTTTGTAAGATGTTTCTTCCATCAACCAACGAAGAAACACATTGGTACTTTCCCATGATGAGTGAGTGCTTCAGGATCTCTTGCACTTACATGTGCAGCAGAGTACTGCAATGGAAGCATGCTGGGCCCATAACCCAGAGGTAGGCAGATTGAAACTATCCTTTGCTATATGCATTTTTTTTTGTTAATTTAAGTAATCAAAACTGGGATTGATATTTTTGCTCTTTTATTTTTACTTAAAGTACAATAACTTTTACCATTTTAATTTGTTTTAATAGTATATTGACAGTATAGTTTTATTTTAAAAAATCCACTTAATTTTCTTTACCCTATTATTAAAAGGGTAATTGACAAAAACAAACTACATTGTCACCAGAAGAGCAATACAAAATGTACAAGTGATATATTAAAATCATCTTTCCAGCTTGAATTTCAATGATGCATTGGGGCAACGATTTTGTGAGAAACATCTTCACCCTTAAATAAAGATTTTCTTAATTCCTTACCTGTGTGCTAATTAGATATCACCTTGTTTTCACATTAAACAGACTTCCACATGAGAAAGCAGCAAGGATGCAGTGGCGTTAATGTTTCCTGGTGTCAACCCGTATTATTTCAGTAGACATTGAAATGAGGATGCATCTTGCTGCCTTTCCAATGAAGCAAGTTTAATTTAGTAATAGGTGAAAAACCATCCTTACAAAGGTGTTAATTAGAGACTTGGCTTTGTGGACACTTTTCAGAGAACAAATTTGTTAGCATAAAAATAAAGCCAGAAAATGAAGAGCTGTTTAATCACTTAATTGGATTTTTTTGCCAGCATATTTCTTTTTCTCTGCAACCCACTGCTAAATTGTGCTTCCTAGCTGTTTTTATAAAATCACTGAATCAAATCTAACTCTGATTACATCAGAGAAGGCCAGGTACCCTACACCATAAGAGGGGGTTTGAAATTTTGACTTGTGCACTTAAAGATCACCAAAATCTGATAACAAGGTCAATTACGTCCCTGGGTGGGATTGAACCACCAACCTTTTGGTTAATAGCCATACACACTAACTGATTGCGCCACAGAGACACTTTGCAAAAGTACATACTGACAAAGGCTAATAAGCATTCATCTAAAACGTTTCCTAGAAAAACTTTAAAAAGTCAATAATCTGGAGAGTTTTTGTAAGATGTTTCTTCCATCAACCAACGAAGAAACACATTGGTACTTTCCCATGATGAGTGAGTGCTTCAGGATCTATTGCACTTACATGTGCAGCAGAGTACAGCAATGGAAGCATGCTGGGCACATAACCCAGAGGTAGGCAGATTGAAACTATCCTCTGCTATATGCATTTTTTTTTGTTAATTAAAGTAATCCAAAACTAGGATTGATATGTTGGCTCTTTTATTTTTACTTAAAGTACAATAACTTTTACCATTTTAATTTGTTTTAATAGTATATTGACAGTATTGTTTTCTTTCAAAAATCAGCTTAATTTTCTTTACCCTATTATTAAAATGGTAATTGACAAAAACAAACTACATTGTCACCAGAAGAGCAATACAAAATGTACAAGTGATATATTAAAATCATCTTTCCAGCTTGAATTTCAATGATGCATTGGGGCAACGATTTTGTGAGAAACATTTTTACCCTTAAATAAAGATTTTCTTAATTCCTTACCTGTGTGCTAATTAGATATCACCTTGTTTTCACATTAAAATGACTTCCACATGAGAAAGCAGCAAGGATGCAGTGGCGTTAATGTTTCCTGGTGTCAACCTGTATTATTTCAGTAGACATTGAAATGAGGATGCATCTTGCTGCCTTTCCAATGAAGCAAGTTTAATTTAGTAATAGGTTAAAAACCATCCTTACAAAGGTGTTAATCAGAGACTTGGCTTTGTGGACACTTTTCAGAGAACAAATTTGTTAGCATAAAAATAAAGCCAGAAAATTAAGAGCTGTTGAATCACTCAATTAGATTTTTTTTGCCAGCATATTTCTTTTTCTCTGCAACCCACTGCTAAATTGTGCTTCCTAGCTGTTTTTATAAAATCACTGAATCAAATCTAACTCTGATTACATCAGAGAAGGCCAGGTACCCTACACCATAACGGGGGGTTTGAAATTTTGACTTGTCTACTTAAAGATCACCAAAATCTGATAACAATGTCAATTACGTCCCTGGGTGGGATTGAACCACCAACCTTTCGGTTAGTAGCCAGACACACTAACCGATTGCGCCACAGAGACACTTTGTAAAAAGTACATACTGACAAAGGCTAATAAGCATACATCTGGAACGTTTCCTAGAAAAACTTTAAAAAGTCAATAATCTGGAGAGTTTTTGTAAGATGTTTCTTCCATCCACCAACGAAGAAACACATTGGTACTTTCCCATGATGAGTGAGTGCTTCAGGATCTCTTGCACTTACATGTGCAGCAGAGTACTGCAATGGAAGCATGCTGGGCCCATAACCCAGAGGTAGGCAGATTAAAACTATCCTCTGCTATATGCATTTTTTTTGTTAATTAAAGTAATCCAAAACTGGGATTGATATTTTTGCTCTTTTATTTTTCATTAAAGTACAATAACTTTTACCATTTTAATTTGTTTTAATAGTATATTGAGAGTATTGTTTTCTTTTAAAAATCCATTAATTTTCTTTACCCTATTATTAAAATGGTAATTGACAAAAACAAACTACATTGTCACCAGAAGAGCAGTACAAAATGTACAAGTGATATATTAAAATCATCTTTCCAGCTTGAATTTCAATGATGCATTGGGGCAACGATTTTGTGAGAAACATTTTCACCCTTAAATAAAGATTTTCTTAATTCCTTACCTGTGTGCTAATTAGATATCACCTTGTTTTCACATTAAACAGACTTCCACATGAGAAAGCAGCAAGGATGCAGTGGCGTTAATGTTTCCTGGTGTCAACCTGTAATATTTCTGTAGACATTGAAATGAGGATGCATCTTGCTGCCTTTCCAATGAAGCAAGTTTAATTTAGTAATAGGTGAAAAACCATCCTTACAAAGGTGTTAATCAGAGACTTGGCTTTGTGGACACTTTTCAGAGAACAAATTTGTTAGCATAAAAATAAAGCCAGAAAATGAAGAGCTGTTTAATCACTCAATTGGATTTTTTTGCCAGCATATTTCTTTTTCTCTGCAACCCACTGCTAAATTGTGCTTCCTAGCTGTTTTTATAAAATCACTGAATCAAATCTAACTCTGATTACATCAGAGAAGGCCAGGTACCCTACACCATAAGAGGGGGTTTGAAATTTTGACTTGTCTACTTAAAGATCACCAAAATCTGATAACAAGGTCAATTATGTCCCTCGGTGGGATTGAACCACCAACCTTTTGGTTAATAGCCATACACACTAACTGATTGCGCCACAGAGACACTTTGCAAAAGTACATACTGACAAAGGCTAATAAGCATTCATCTAAAACGTTTCCTAGAAAAACTTTAAAAAGTCAATAATCTGGAGAGTTTTTGTAAGATGTTTCTTCCATCAACCAACGAAGAAA
Source organism: Pseudophryne corroboree (assembly GCF_028390025.1). NCBI lineage: Eukaryota > Metazoa > Chordata > Amphibia > Anura > Myobatrachidae > Pseudophryne > Pseudophryne corroboree. Next base: position 1,058,884 of record NW_026967612.1, read on the forward strand.
CACATTGGTACTTTCCCATGATGAGTGAGTGCTTCAGGATCTCTTGCACTTACATGTGCAGCAGAGTACTGCAATGGAAGCATGCTGGGCCCATAACCCAGAGGTAGGCAGATTGAAACTATCCTTTGCTATATGCATTTTTTTTGTTAATTTAAGTAATCAAAACTGGGATTGATATTTTTGCTCTTTTATTTTTACTTAAAGTACAATAACTTTTACCATTTTAATTTGTTTTAATAGTATATTGACAGTATAGTTTTATTTTAAAAAATCCACTTAATTTTCTTTACCCTATTATTAAAAGGGTAATTGACAAAAACAAACTACATTGTCACCAGAAGAGCAATACAAAATGTACAAGTGATATATTAAAATCATCTTTCCAGCTTGAATTTCAATGATGCATTGGGGCAACGATTTTGTGAGAAACATCTTCACCCTTAAATAAAGATTTTCTTAATTCCTTACCTGTGTGCTAATTAGATATCACCTTGTTTTCACATTAAACAGACTTCCACATGAGAAAGCAGCAAGGATGCAGTGGCGTTAATGTTTCCTGGTGTCAACCCGTATTATTTCAGTAGACATTGAAATGAGGATGCATCTTGCTGCCTTTCCAATGAAGCAAGTTTAATTTAGTAATAGGTGAAAAACCATCCTTACAAAGGTGTTAATTAGAGACTTGGCTTTGTGGACACTTTTCAGAGAACAAATTTGTTAGCATAAAAATAAAGCCAGAAAATGAAGAGCTGTTTAATCACTTAATTGGATTTTTTTGCCAGCATATTTCTTTTTCTCTGCAACCCACTGCTAAATTGTGCTTCCTAGCTGTTTTTATAAAATCACTGAATCAAATCTAACTCTGATTACATCAGAGAAGGCCAGGTACCCTACACCATAAGAGGGGGTTTGAAATTTTGACTTGTGCACTTAAAGATCACCAAAATCTGATAACAAGGTCAATTACGTCCCTGGGTGGGATTGAACCACCAACCTTTTGGTTAATAGCCATACACACTAACTGATTGCGCCACAGAGACACTTTGCAAAAGTACATACTGACAAAGGCTAATAAGCATTCATCTAAAACGTTTCCTAGAAAAACTTTAAAAAGTCAATAATCTGGAGAGTTTTTGTAAGATGTTTCTTCCATCAACCAACGAAGAAACACATTGGTACTTTCCCATGATGAGTGAGTGCTTCAGGATCTATTGCACTTACATGTGCAGCAGAGTACAGCAATGGAAGCATGCTGGGCACATAACCCAGAGGTAGGCAGATTGAAACTATCCTCTGCTATATGCATTTTTTTTTTGTTAATTAAAGTAATCCAAAACTAGGATTGATATGTTGGCTCTTTTATTTTTACTTAAAGTACAATAACTTTTACCATTTTAATTTGTTTTAATAGTATATTGACAGTATTGTTTTCTTTCAAAAATCAGCTTAATTTTCTTTACCCTATTATTAAAATGGTAATTGACAAAAACAAACTACATTGTCACCAGAAGAGCAATACAAAATGTACAAGTGATATATTAAAATCATCTTTCCAGCTTGAATTTCAATGATGCATTGGGGCAACGATTTTGTGAGAAACATTTTTACCCTTAAATAAAGATTTTCTTAATTCCTTACCTGTGTGCTAACTAGATATCACCTTGTTTTCACATTAAAATGACTTCCACATGAGAAAGCAGCAAGGATGCAGTGGCGTTAATGTTTCCTGGTGTCAACCTGTATTATTTCAGTAGACATTGAAATGAGGATGCATCTTGCTGCCTTTCCAATGAAGCAAGTTTAATTTAGTAATAGGTTAAAAACCATCCTTACAAAGGTGTTAATCAGAGACTTGGCTTTGTGGACACTTTTCAGAGAACAAATTTGTTAGCATAAAAATAAAGCCAGAAAATTAAGAGCTGTTGAATCACTCAATTAGATTTTTTTTGCCAGCATATTTCTTTTTCTCTGCAACCCACTGCTAAATTGTGCTTCCTAGCTGTTTTTATAAAATCACTGAATCAAATCTAACTCTGATTACATCAGAGAAGGCCAGGTACCCTACACCAGAACAGGGGGTTTGAAATTTTGACTTGTCTACTTAAAGATCACCAAAATCTGATAACAAGGTCAATTACGTCCCTGGTTGGGATTGAACCACCAACCTTTTGGTTAGTAGCCGGACACACTAACCGATTGCGCCACAGAAACACTTTGCAAAAAGTACTTACTGACAAAGGCTAATAAGCATACATCTAGAACGTTTCCTAGAAAAACTTTAAAAAGTCAATAATCTGGAGAGTTTTTGTAAGATGTTTCTTCCATCAACCAATGAAGAAACACATTGGTACTTTCCCATGATGAGTGAGTGCTTCAGGATCTCTTGCACTTACATGTGCAGCAGAGTACTGCAATGGAAGCATGCTGGGCCCATTACTCAGAGGTAGGCAGATTGAAACTATCCTCTGCTATATGCATTTTTTTTGTTAATTAAAGTAATCAAAACTGGGATTGATATTTTTGCTCTTTTATTTTTACTTAAAGTACAATAACTTTTACCATTTTAATTTGTTTTAATAGTATATTGACAGTATAGTTTTCTTTAAAAAATCCACTTAATTTTCTTTACCCTATTATTAAAAGGGTAATTGACAAAAACAAACTGCATTGTCACCAGAAGAGCAATACAAAATGTACAAGTGATATATTAAAATCATCTTTCCAGCTTGAATTTCAATGATGCATTGGGGCAACGATTTTGTGAGAAACATCTTCACCCTTAAATAAAGATTTTCTTAATTCCTTACCTGTGTGCTAATTAGATATCACCTTGTTTTCACATTAAACAGACTTCCACATGAGAAAGCAGCAAGGATGCAGTGGCGTTAATGTTTCCTGGTGTCAACCTGTATTATTTCAGTAGACATTGAAATGAGGATGCATCTTGCTGCCTTTCCAATGAAGCAAGTTTAATTTAGTAATAGGTGAAAAAAAATCCCTACAAAGGTGTTAATCAGAGACTTGGCTTTGTGGACACTTTTCAGAGAACAAATTTGTTAGCATAAAAATAAAGGCAGAAAATGAAGAGCTGTTTAATCACTCAATTGGATTTTTTTTGCCAGCATATTTCTTTTTCTCTGCAACCCACTGCTAAATTGTGCTTCCTAGCTGTTTTTATAAAATCAATGAATCAAATCTAACTCTGATTACATCAGAGAAGGCCAGGTACCCTACACCATAAGAGGGGGTTTGAAATTTTGACTTGTCTACTTAAAGATCACCAAAATCTGAAAACAAGGTCAATTACGTCCCTGGGTGGGATTGAACCACCAACCTTTTGGTTAGTAGTCGGACACACTAACCGATTGCGCCACAGAGACACTTTGCAAAAAGTACATACTGACAAAGGCTAATAAGCATACATCTAGAACGTTTCCTAGAAAAACTTTAAAAAGTCAATAATCTGGAGAGTTTTTGTAAGATGTTTCTTCCATCAACCAACGAAGAAACACATTGGTACTTTCCCATGATGAGTGAGTGCTTCAGGATCTCTTGCACTTACATGTGCAGCAGAGTACTGCAATGGAAGCATGCTGGGCCCATAACCCAGAGGTAGGCAGATTGAAACTATCCTTTGCTATATGCATTTTTTTTTGTTAATTTAAGTAATCAAAACTGGGATTGATATTTTTGCTCTTTTATTTTTACGTAAAGTACAATAACTTTTACCATTTTAATTTGTTTTAATAGTATATTGACAGTATAGTTTTCTTTAAAAAATCCACTTAATTTTCTTTACCCTATTATTAAAAGGGTAATTGACAAAAACAAACTACATTGTCACCAGAAGAGCAATACAAAATGTACAAGTGATATATTAAAATCATCTTTCCAGCTTGAATTTCAATGATGCATTGGGGCAACGATTTTGTGAGAAACATCTTCACCCTTAAATAAAGATTTTCTTAATTCCTTACCTGTGTGCTAATTAGATGTCACCTTGTTTTCACATTAAACAGACTTCTACATGAGAAAGCAGCAAGGATGCAGTGGCGTTAATGTTTCCTGGTGTCAACCTGTATTATTTCAGTAGACATTGAAATGAGGATGCATCTTGCTGCCTTTCCAATGGAGCAAGTTTAATTTAGTAATAGGTGAAAAACCATCCCTACAAAGGTGTTAATCAGAGACTTGGCTTTGTGGACACTTTTTAGAGAACAAATTTGTTAGCATAAAAATTAAGGCAGAAAATGAAGAGCTGTTTAATCACTCAATTGGATTTTTCTACCAGCATACTTTTTTCTCTGCAACCCATTACTAAATTGTGCTTCCTAGCTGTTTTTTATAAAATCACTGAATCAAATCTAACTCTGATTACATCAGAGAAGGCCAGGTACCCTACACCATAAGAGGGGGTTTGAAATTTTGACTTGTCTACTTAAATATCACCAAAACCTGATCACAAGGTCAATTATGTCCCTGGGTGGGATTGAACCACAAACCTTTTGGTTAGTAGCCAGACACACTAACCGATTGAGCCACAGAGACACTTTGCAAAAAGTACATACTGACAAAGGCTAATAAGCATACATCTAGAACGTTTCCTAGAAAAACTTTAAAAAGTCAATAATCTGGAGAGTTTTTGTAAGAATTTTCTTAAATCAACCAACGAAGAAACACATTGGTACTTTCCCATGATGAGTGAGTGCTTCAGGATCTCTTGCACTTACATGTGCAGCAGAGTACTGCAATGGAAGCATGCTGGGCCCATTACCCAGAGGTAGGCAGATTGAAACTATCCTCTGCTATATGCATTTTTTTTGTTAAAGTAATCCAAAACTGGGATTGATATGTTAGCTATTTTATGTTTACTTAAAGTACAATGACTTTTACCATTTTAATTTGTTTTAATAGTATATTGACAGTATTGTTTTCTTTCAAAAATCCACTTAATTTTCTTTACCCTATTATTAAAATGGTAATTGACAAAAACAAACTACATTGTCACCAGAAGAGCAATACAAAATGTACAAGTGATATATTAAAATCATCTTTCCAGCTTGAATTTCAATGATGCATTGGGGCAACGATTTTGTGAGAAACATCTTCACCCTTAAATAAAGATTTTCTTAATTCCTTACCTGTGTGCTAATTAGATATCACCTTGTTTTCACATTAAACAGACTTCCACATGAGAAAGCAGCAAGGATGCATTGGCGTTAATGTTTCCTTGTGTCAACCTGTATTATTTCAGTAGACATTGAAATGAGGATGCATCTTGCTGCCTTTCCAATGAAGCAAGTTTAATTTAGTAATAGGTGAAAAACCATCCTTACAAAGGTGTTCATCAGAGACTTGGCTTTGTGGACACTTTTCAGAGAACAAATTTGTTAGCATAAAAATAAAGCCAGAAAATGAAGAGCTGTTTAATCACTCAATTGGATTTTTTTGCCAGCATATTTCTTTTTCTCTGCAACCCACTGCTAAATTGTGCTTCCTAGCTGTTTTTATAAAATCACTGAATCAAATCTAACTCTGATTACATCAGAGAAGGCCAGGTACCCTACACCATAAGAGGGGGTTTGAAATTTTGACTTGTCTACTTAAAGATCACCAAAATCTGATAACAAGGTCAATTACGTCCCTGGGTGGGATTGAACCACCAACCTTTTGGTTAATAGCCATACACACTAACTGATTGCGCCACAGAGACACTTTGCAAAAGTCCATACTGACAAAGGCTAATAAGCATTCATCTAAAACGTTTCCTAGAAAAACTTTAAAAAGTCAATAATCTGGAGAGTTTTTGTAAGATGTTTCTTCCATCAACCAACGAAGAAACACATTGGTACTTTCCCATGATGAGTGAGTGCTTCAGGATCTATTGCACTTACATGTGCAGCAGAGTACTGCAATGGAAGCATGCTGGGCCCATTACCCAGAGGTAGGCAGATTGAAACTATCCTCTGCTATATGCATTTTTTTTGTTAATTAAAGTAATCAAAACTGGGATTGATATTTTTGCTCTTTTATTTTTACTTAAAGTACAATAACTTTTACCATTTTAATTTGTTTTAATAGTATATTGACAGTATAGTTTTCTTTAAAAAATCCACTTAATTTTCTTTACCCTATTATTAAAAGGGTAATTGACAAAAACAAACTACATTGTCACCAGAAGAGCAATACAAAATGTACAAGTGATATATTAAAATCATCTTTCCAGCTTGAATTTCAATGATGCATTGGGGCCAACGATTTTGTGAGAAACATCTTCACCCTTAAATAAAGATTTTCTTAATTCCTTACCTGTGTGCTAATTAGATGTCACCTTGTTTTCACATTAAACAGACTTCTACATGAGAAAGCAGCAAGGATGCAGTGGCGTTAATGTTTCCTGGTGTCAACCTGTATTATTTCAGTAGACATTGAAATGAGGATTCATCTTGCTGCCTTTCCAATGAAGCAAGTTTAATTTAGTTATAGGTGAAAAACCATCCCTACAAAGGTGTTAATCAGAGACTTGGCTTTGTGGACACTTTTTAGAGAACAAATTTGTTAGCATAAAAATAAAGGCAGAAAATGAAGAGCTGTTTAATCACTCAATTGGATTTTTCTACCAGCATATTTTTTTCTCTGCAACCCATTGCTAAATTGTGCTTCCTAGCTGTTTTTTATAAAATCACTGAATCAAATCTAACTCTGATTACATCAGAGAAGGCCAGGTACCCTACACCATAAGAGGGGATTTGAAATTTTGACTTGTCTACTTAAAGATCACCAAAATCTGATAACAAGGTCAATTACGTCCCTGGGTGGGATTGAACCACCAACCTTTTGGTTTACAGCCGTACACACTAACTGATTGCGCCACAGAGACACTTTGCAAAAGTACATACTGACAAAGGCTAATAAGCATTCATCTAAAACGTTTCCTAGAAAAACTTTAAAAAGTCAATAATCTGGAGAGTTTTTGTAAGATGTTTCTTCCATCCACCAACGAAGAAACATATTGGTACTTTCCCATGATGAGTGAGTGCTTCAGGATCTCTTGCACTTACATGTGCAGCAGAGTACTGCAATGGAAGCATGCTGGGCCCATAACCCAGAGGTAGGCAGATTAAAACTATCCTCTGCTATATGCATTTTTTTTGTTAATTAAAGTAATCCAAAACTGGGATTGATATTTTTGCTCTTTTATTTTTCATTAAAGTACAATAACTTTTACCATTTTAATTTGTTTTAATAGCATATTGAAAGTATTGTTTTCTTTTAAAAATCCATTAATTTTCTTTACCCTATTATTAAAATGGTAATTGACAAAAACAAACTACATTGTCACCAGAAGAGCAATACAAAATGTACAAGTGATATATTAAAATCATCTTTCCAGCTTGAATTTCAATGATGCATTGGGGCAACGATTTTGTGAGAAACATTTTCACCCTTAAATAAAGATTTTCTTAATTCCTTACCTGTGTGCTAATTAGATATCACCTTGTTTTCACATTAAACAGACTTCCACATGAGAAAGCAGCAAGGATGCAGTGGCGTTAATGTTTCCTGGTGTCAACCTGTATTATTTCAGTAGACATTGAAATGCGGATGCATCTTGCTGCCTTTCCAATGAAGCAAGTTTAATTTAGTAATAGGTGAAAAACCATCCCTACAAAGGTGTTAATCAGAGACTTGGCTTTGTGGACACTTTTCAGAGAACAAATTTGTTAGCATAAAAATAAAGCCAGAAAATGAAGAGCTGTTTAATCACTCAATTGGATTTTTTTTGCCAGCATATTTCTTTTTCTCTGCAACCCACTGCTAAATTGTGCTTCCTAGCTGTTTTTATAAAATCAATGAATCAAATCTAACTCTGATTACATCAGAGAAGGCCAGGTACCCTACACCATAACAGGGGGTTTGAAATTTTGACTTGTCTACTTAAAGATCACCAAAATCTGATAACAAGGTCAATTACGTCCCTGGGTGGGATTGAACCACCAACCTTTTGGTTAGTAGTCGGACACACTAACCGATTGCGCCACAGAGACACTTTGCAAAAAGTACTTACTGACAAAGGCTAATAAGCATACATCTAGAACGTTTCCTAGAAAAACTTTAAAAAGTCAATAATCTGGAGAGTTTTTGTAAGATGTTTCTTCCATCAACCAACGAAGAAACACATTGGTACTTTCCCATGATGAGTGAGTGCTTCAGGATCTCTTGCACTTACATGTGCAGCAGAGTACTGCAATGGAAGCATGCTGGGCCCATAACCCAGAGGTAGGCAGATTGAAACTATCCTTTGCTATATGCATTTTTTTTTGTTAATTTAAGTAATCAAAACTGGGATTGATATTTTTGCTCTTTTATTTTTACTTAAAGTACAATAACTTTTACCATTTTAATTTGTTTTAATAGTATATTGACAGTATAGTTTTCTTTAAAAAATCCACTTAATTTTCTTTACCCTATTATTAAAAGGGTAATTGACAAAAACAAACTACATTGTCACCAGAAGAGCAATACAAAATGTACATTGTGATATATTAAAATCATCTTTCCAGCTTGAATTTCAATGATGCATTGGGGCAACGATTTTGTGAGAAACATCTTCACCCTTAAATAAAGATTTTCTTAATTCCTTACCTGTGTGCTAATTAGATGTCACCTTGTTTTCACATTAAACAGACTTCTACATGAGAAAGCAGCAAGGATGCAGTGGCGTTAATGTTTCCTGGTGTCAACCTGTATTATTTCAGTAGACATTGAAATGAGGATGCATCTTGCTGCCTTTCCAATGAAGCAAGTTTAATTTAGTTATAGGTAAAAAACCATCCCTACAAAGGTGTTAATCAGAGACTTGGCTTTGTGGACACTTTTTAGAGAACAAATTTGTTAGCATAAAAATAAAGGCAGAAAATGAAGAGCTGTTTAATCACTCAATTGGATTTTTCTACCAGCATATTTTTTTCTCTGCAACCCATTGCTAAATTGTGCTTCCTAGCTGTTTTTTATAAAATCACTAAATCAAATCTAACTCTGATTACATCAGAGAAGGCCAGGTACCCTACACCATAAGAGGGGGTTTGAAATTTTGACTTGTCTACTTAACTATCACCAAAACCTGATCACAAGGTCAATTATGTCCCTGGGTGGGATTGAACCACCAAACTTTTGGTTAGTAGCCAGACACACTAACCGATTGCGCCACAGAGACACTTTGCATAAAGTACATACTGACAAAGGCTAATAAGCATTCATCTAGAATGTTTCCTAGAAAAACTTTAAGGTTAAGGTTTTACAGAAAGTTACAGGTTTTTTTAATTTAGTAAAATATGCCCCATTTTAAAGATAGGGCATTTAAATTTGTTGCACCTGTGCAGTACATAGCAGCCTGCAGGGCATGTACAGTGGCTTCATTTGGGTGCACATACATTGCCGGCTCCTGGTCGCAAACTGAAATTATTGTGTGTAAGTGGAATTAGCGGTGTTTATGTCATACAGGGGGGTGGGGGAGGTTTGTGGTTGGCGGGGGGCACGCTGTGCGGTTATTATCCTGCATCTATACATACATGCGCTAACACCTGGACATACACTGATGTACCCACACCTAATATCCATACATACACGCCCTGACACCTGGACATACACCAACATTCCCACACCTGCATCTATACATACACATGCTGACACCTGGACATACACCAACATACAAGCACCTGCATCTATATATACACGCGCTGACAAATGGACATACACCGACGTACCCACACTTGCATCTATACATACATGCACTGACATCTGGACATACAAGCACCTGCATCTATACATACACGCGCTGACACCTGAACCTACACTGACGTTCCCACACCTGCATCTATACATACACATTCTGACACCTGGACATACACAGACGTACCCACACCTGCATCTATACAAACACGCGTTGACACCAGGACGTACACTGACGTACACACACCTACATCTATATATGCATGGATGCAAATGTGGGTACGTCTGTATACGTCCAGTTGTTAGCATGTGTATGTATAGATGTTAGGTGTGGGTACATCAGTGTATGTCCAGGTGTCAGCACATGTATGTATAGATTCACATGTGGGTACGTTGGTGTACGTTTAGGGGTCAGCGTGTTTATGTATAGATGTTGGTGTGTGTATGTCAGTGTACGTACAGATATAGGTGTATGTATGTATGTATGTATGTATGTATGTATGTATGTATATGTATGTATAGAGGAAGGTGTGATACATACATATAACACATACATGATAGATACATACATATATCACACACACGATAGATAGATAGATAGATAGAACACATACATACAAGATAGATACATACATACATACATACATGAAAGATACATATATACACACACATACGATAGATAGATAGATAGATAGATAGATAGATAGATACATATATATATATATATATTCCATAGACAAAAAACCTTACGGTTTCACATGTCCCATTAAGGCTTCTTAGACATGATCGAAATTTCAGAAACCTGTTGTAACTCTTCCACTCAAACTCCAAAAAGCAAGTATGACTTGGGATAGGGCTGGGGAGGGCCGCTGCTCAGGCACATCTCTGTCAAGTAAAGGAGATTCAACTGAGGCAGCACAAGGGAACTCTCATCTGGGGACAACAACTGCAGGGAGAACACATATTTTCAGATGAACATGGGAGGGCAGAAGGCTGCCTAATACTGAAGCACCCCCAAACAACAAACCAAATGCAACAACTAGTGCAAGCATTCCTGGGGGAAGGCCTGCAGCAGATGGATTTGCATATGGTGATGTCATCCAAGCAGTGGGTCAAAGTTGGCTTCAACCCTCGTCTGCATATGAAAAGAGAAAAGGGGCGTGCAGGGCATGGCGGCCTTTTGCGGCGCTTGGATGACCCCTAGTTCGCATTAAACACCTCCACCCTCCTTCGGTGTGGGGCTCATGTTGGCTATGCCCCAGCCCCTGAAGCATTCAAGCTGATTTCTTGCAGAAGCTGGGCACTGTAACAGCTCCAGAGCTGCTCTGTATGGCAAGTAAAAGGGTGTGGGCCCTGCAGCACTACCTGTAGTTCGCATTGTGCTTTGGAAGGCACAAAGTAAGCAGATGGGAGAAGTCAGGATAGTGCGCAAGGGCATAGAAGGGAGCGGCTCAAGAAAAGAGAAGTGGAAACAGACAGCAAACTAGGCTGGAGAGCTCTTCTGTCTATATTTTGCAAACCTGCTCTTGTCCTCTCCAGCTGCTCCATGTAGATTTGACGTCTGGAAAGGTGCATAACCCACTGACAAGCAGGCACACTCCTGCATGAGTTTTCTCTCTCACTAGCTGGATGATACACAATCATTTGCATGTGCTCCACCTCCGACACACCACCCACCCAACCACCCAGTGACCAGAGCCACCCACAAGCCAACTGGCTCCGTGATTTAATTTGCACAGTGTAGTCATCCAGGCAGCATGTCCTTCTCAATGGAAGGATCTCTGGTTCCATGGAATCTTCCACATTGGAATGCTGCGGAATAAAAAGGATTTAAATATTCAGCTTGCTAGCATTCAATGTACCTGCGGCTTGGCTTTAGCACATGGGTCTTCATCCTGTGGCCCTCCAGCTGCTGTGAAACTACACATCCCAGCATGCCCTGCCACAGTTTTGCTATTAAGGTATGCTAAAACTGAGGCAGGGCATGCTGGGATGTGTAGTTCCACAGCAGCTGGAGGGTCGCAGGTTGAAGACCCATGTTCTAGCATGCCTGTTCTATGATGCATGTACCGTGATGTCACAATCAGCTTGGAATGGGGTGTTTAGCAGGCATTTGCTGACAGCCACTTGAGGGAGACACACATCAGGAGATGCAGCATATCGGAGGTCTTCGATGCCTTTCCAGCAAATGCACACCACCTGCTGCTGGTCTGGACACAAAACAATGCCCACAATCGAAGTCCCAAAATGCCCAACTACAGGATTCATGTAAGTAGTGAATTTAGGAATGAATTTAGAAGTAGGAAATTAAGTTAGTTCACAAGTACATTCAAATTCAGATCTAAAGTCTAGGTAGGCCTCACGTCCTGGCAGCCCCCAGCACTTAAAAATGCCTTGATTAGAGGTAGAGAATTAAATGTAGATAAAAAGTAGACACAAAATAAGACTCCACAGAGCAGTTATCAGGTGTCTTTATCAATTGTTGCATTTAAAAAATCAAGCAATTAGGGAACACAATGTTGCAACAATGTAACCCTATTTGCAAAATAGTACTAAATAAGTTTGTCGATGTAAGACATTTGCAAAGGCGCATCCAAAACACGCTGGAAAATGCAACTGAATCTGTTTTTGGAGGCTAGAATAGGAAATGTGCATCGGTCCTACAAGTACTGAAAGCTCTTCTACCATCTCCCTTTTCTGAAAAGCCATTTAATATATGGTTCCCAGATAGGGGACATATCAGATATTGCCTTTCAAAAGCAGCAAATATCATACCACTTCTATTGCCATCAAAGATAAACATTGATTGTTTTCAGATATTGGATTGAAAAAGCAGTCTTTATTGACATAAAGAAGCAAAAAAACATACATAAATATGATAAAGCTAAATATTTATCTTACTTAAAACCCTTTAAGAGGCCTAAGAACACTGTACGCTATTAACGTATGGAGTACCGTAAGGGTACGCACGTTGCGTAACAATCGCTTAGCCGTAGTCGAGACGCTCAAGCGCCACGTTCGCTCATGGCCAAGGGATCGCAGGCAGGCCCGCTATTGTCTGCCGACTAACGTAATGATTCGCTATAGCGTAGCGGACGCTCGGGACCACGAGGAGATCACCAGCGGCGCAGACGCTCACAATGTTAAACCTTTATAACAATACCATAAAACAGTGTATTATGCAGTAACCCTTGGTGTAGTGATAAGATGAGAATGCAACACTTTGTAAGCGGGATTACGCTAAAGCTATTTGAGCGATAGAGACGCTCCTATTACCCACTGCAATACAATTAACACACAATACCGGTCTAAGGGTCTAACGCCTTTTAAGGAAATGAATGAACGTTCAAAAAGAATATTACAATACAAGTCATACACTACCAATATAACATAGACTACCTAACCAGATAACTACACATGAAATACAATATCAGTACAATAACTATATAAGAGAAACGAGAGAGAAAGAGAAGAGAGAGAGATATGGCTCAGAATAACAAGAAAGACAATATGATTGCGGAGAAAAACTTACGCACAAAGGGGAACGATCGCATGCGCCTCTGGACATCCAGCTCCCGATTATCAGCAATGAGAACAGTTGAAGAGTGAGAGCTGGATGTGATCGGCTTGTCTATTTATGCCCCACACACAATACAATTCAATGGTCCCTACAATCTCATTGTTCATTGGACACAGGAATTCGTCTTCGCACTAAAACAAAAGGTCATAGGTTGGTTCATACAGGTGGGCTGTGACTACTTCCAACTGCTCAGGTGGGTGGGAAACTAGGTTTCCAGCCGCATGGATAAGTAAGTGCAAATAATAGTAAATGGACATAAACTTCTTATGTCCATAACTATTCGCACGAGCGATTAATCTGCTCCAAACCAACACCGGAATATTGCTAATTAAATACTCTTCCGATGGATACTAAACACCACTGTATAATCCTTGTCTGACCCCTTGTATCAGAAAAAGAGGGATCTCTCTGTCCATGAACATGCTACATTAACTAAACTTTCAGAATCTATCAAAGGGACCATGATCTACAAAATACATTATACAGTTAAAATATGTTATGAACGAGTCGCCCGCTAGACGCACATAAACTTTACCGTAAATGCGCACACCATGCGCCCGCGGGTGCCCGCAACGGCGAGTATGCGCACGCACGGCAGGGCTCATGAACGTGCAACAGGCACTCGCATGAGGTGCCAATATGGCAGTGTGCATAGTGATATTTTTCTGACTTTGACAGTCCACCCTTTGGCAGTCAACAATAACTGCCACTTCCTAAAACATTTCAAAACGAGAAAAATATATGTCAAGTGTAAATATTTCTATGGTTGGGTAGGGGAGGAGAGGAGAAGGTAGGAAAAGGGTATGACCTAGTGAGATAGCAGAAGCATGTGTGTATGAATCCATGTTTGGGGGGTCATGTATCATCGTGCCGTACGTGTTTTAAATCAAGCTTCGAGGTATTGCGAAGTATACATTTGAATTCCTTCTTATCCCGTGGTACGGGTCTGTGGATGGGCTGTCAAACTTTACCGAGCTCTTTTCGGCTGTGGTTGTAACAAAATGGGGAAGCACATTTTAGTTGATGATACATGAATGGGGGAATATGTGATTGCTGATATCTGTGCCTGTATTCCCTATCGACTATGTGTGTCATTACCTGAAGGTTGTAGAGATGAAGATAAGACACAATTATGGTAAATGCAGTGGTATTCTATGTCAGGTTAATGAACATTTGTCGGTTGAAGTCTTGTTCGGTGTCTGTTGAATGCAGTCTTCTTTGGGCTTTTGCCAATAGGTGTGTGCAAAAGCTTTGTCAATGTCCATAGACTTACAAAAAGTGTTGGGCTAGCGTAAATTTAAAATTTCTAGGGAAACTGGGGGTCTATGGCATAGTTCATCAAATATCTGTGTATAAGGTTGTCAAAACTTCTTCTTTAATCCATCAGTTGTCTGTATACAGGCTCGTCAAATTCCTCGTCCAAGTGGGTCTTTTTACCTTGGAGAAAACGGAAAAACAGGTGAAAGAAACGGACCGTATAATCGCATTTTCATCACATCATTGCCTCTACCGTTTGGTCATAAATCAAATCCATTGGAATTACAATTTCCTCACTCCTTAAACTCATTACCCTGGTACTACGTTTGCACTTCATTAAAGCCTGACCGCATCTAAATATCAAGCCAATCGTTATGATAACACCTAAGATACATAGGAGAAACTTCCCTACATCCATTATGACTCCTTGAGCCCATTCTCCTAAACCAGAGAACCAATTTCGCGGGTTCAACCATGACACCCAACCAGTCAGCTCATTACCCACAGCAGCAAGGGTGAGATTGTGTCTCCTGCGAAATTCCCACTTTAATTGGAGAATATCGTCCATCTTTTGGTCTATGACCTCGACCGGGTCCTCGGTACTATTCGTTATATATGTGCAGCATTTCACGCCGTACTGCGTTGCCAGTGTGACACAATATCCGCCTGTCACTGCCGTGAGATAATTGAGAATCATTCTATGCTGAACCAGTTCTGTTTTATAAGCTTGAAGTTCTCTTCCAGTATACCTAAACGTGTCATCATACATTTCTGTGATATTGTCTAACAAATTTGCGAGCGCAGATATGTATTTATAATTCAACACTCCTCTGGCGGTGCGAGTGATGTCTAACGCAAGTAGAAACTGAATCCCGGTGTATTCATGGATCATGTCAGAGGCCGGATGCTCTGTTCTTTCTATCAGGTGCCGTTTAACTACGTGCTCGTAGTGGGTGTGAGTATAAGGAGCTTGGGCAACACGGTGTATATCTTTCATTTTGGCATGTGATACAGTCATTACTTCAGGCAGTACTTTTCCAATATAACACAATCCTTCAGAGTTTGGGGCAAGCCACTTATACGCCTTCCTCCCGCATATGAAATATGCATTATCGGGGAGAACATATGGGACGGAGTAGGACATAACCATATTACACATCTTCCATGTGAAATCTCCTAACCCTAATTCTCCCATCTGTCTAGTACACGTATCAGCTTGTACGATATGTGCACAGTATCCTGGTGATACCTCTCCAACTCTCGTAATCCTACTTCCTAGGGTATACCTATATCGGAAAGATTTTCCTCTACTGGCTATGTGGCGTATAAGCTCTGTATCTGTCGGCATTCTATCTGCTCTATATGAAAAGGTCATGGTTTGGTTACTCCATGACACTTCCCAATTTCCCGGCTTTCGGGGATTGGAAATGTTAAAACATATTAGGGATCTATCCACATGATATTGGTGGAGCTTCAAACTAGGAGGACTGGAGATATTAAACCTCCTGTCCACCGGCCTCCCACCACTTAGCTCAAGTACCTCCCCTATCGTTAAAGGAAATGGTACTAAGCCTGATTTACTATGGCCTTGAGGTACTTGAGAGCATACCCAACAATCTGTTTGATTTAACACGCTACCCACTAAGGAGTGATAGTCACTCAAGGGATGCCGGTCCATGTGGATATTAAAACTGGATTGGCATTTCTTGATGCACCCATCCTCAACTACATTGTCACAGAGCCTACAGATACAGTTTTCTTCTGCTAACAATCCTTCACAATTCCTTCTATGGTCAATGCTATCGGATCGTTTTCTGATACTCGCCTTTGCTTGTTGATTATGTTGTTCTCGGAAAACTACGCCTCCATCTCTGTCATCAGAACCCATTCCAGAACCTCTCTCGACCTCCATGGTACTCTCGCCGGAACAGACTGCTCTGGTCAACATCGTGGTCAACAGGAAAATCCGGATCACAGTCTCTTGAGGCAAGTCCATCTTAGGAGGAAACGAAGAAGAATGAGAAGGGGGAAAAATAATTTGAGGGAGAGGGGATGGGAAGTGGAGAAAAACAATAAAAGGGAAACGGGGGATCGACAACTGCTTTTGATCTTGTGATTCTCAATGCTCAGGTGCCGCCTCAGTCCTCCTGGAACAGACACTCCAGTGATACAACTTCCTCTACCGTCTGTTCCTTATCACAGGACCTCTCTGGATCAGCAACCTTCTTACAATGGGACGAATGAACCCAAGTCTCTCTCTCGGCAACCTTCAGTGCTGTAGTGCTAGTCAATAAGACTTGGTATGGTCCTTCCCATCTGTCAATAAGGCAACCTGAGCGTAGAAAATTCCGTATCATTACATAATCCCCAGGTTCAATGTCATGACAATTACTATCTGGTAAATCAGGAATCACCAACTTCAAATTATCATTTTGATTCCTTAGCTGTTTACTCATGTTAATCAGGTACTTTATAGTCACTTCATTGTTACACTTCAAATCATCCTGAGGGTTAATCATAACATGCGGTTGTCGACCAAACAAGATTTCAAAGTGAGACAGATTAAGAGGGGACCTGGGAGTGGTTCTGATGCTGTATAGTACAATGGGTAAAGCTTCTGGCCATGTCAATCCTGTTTCTGCCATAACTTTGCTCAGTTTATTTTTAATAGTGCTGTTCACTCTTTCCACCTTCGCACTCGCCTGTGGACGGTATGGAGTGTGCAGCTTGCTATCAATTCCCATCAACTTACACATTCCTTGAAAGACATCACCTGTAAAATGGGTACCCCTATCACTTTCAATTATTCTAGGGATACCATATCTACATACAAATTCCTGCACAATTTTCTTAGCAGTAAACATAGCGGTATTTGTGGCCGCAGGAAATGCTTCGACCTAATTTGAGAATACATCTATACAAACAAGTACATATTTCAAATTTCGACAAGGGGGTAATTGGATAAAGTCAATCTGTATTACCTGAAAAGGTCCGCCTGTAGGTGGGATATGAGATGGTTCTGTTGGTATTGCCTTTCCGATATTCTTTCTCAAACAGGTAAGGCATGACATTGCTCTCTTACCTGCATGGGATGAAAATCCTGGGGCGCACCAATATGCTCTTACCAACTTACACATTCCCTCCTTGCCCAGATGAGTCAGCCCATGTGCTGCCTCAGCTAAACATGGAAGATATGCTCTGGGGGCCACTGGTTTACCTTGTCCATCCGTCCAGAGTCCTGAGGACTCCTGGCCATATCCTTTTGCCTTCAGACTGCCTTTTCCTGTGTGGAACACAAATTTTGCATCTCACACAACTTCTGTGTGTTGATGGTATAGAATACCATCAATTGTGTGGTGTCTGTCTGTCTGGGGGTACCAGCTGCTAACTTAGCAGCTTCGTCTGCTCGGCTGTTACCAAGTGATACTGGGTCCTGGCTATATGTGTGTGCTTTACACTTGATAACAGCCACTCTGTCGGGTTCCTGTATCGCTGTTAGAAGCCTTTTGATGTGAGCTGCATGCGCTACTGGTGTACCAGCTGCCGTCATGAAATTTCTGAGGCGCCATAGGGCTCCGAAATCATGGACTACCCCGAATGCGTATCTAGAGTCGGTGTAGATATTGGCTGATTTGCCCTTAGCCAATTCACATGCTCTGGTTAGGGCGACCAGTTCAGCAACCTGGGCTGAGTGAGGTGGGCCTAGCGGTTCTGCTTCTATGGTGCCTTGGTCATCTACGACTGCGTATCCAGTACACAAGTCTCCCGAGTCCGACTGTCTGTGACAACTACCATCCGTGTAGAAGGTCAGATCTACATCTTCCAGTGGGTTGTCACTGATGTCAGGCATTGCGGTAAAATTTTGGGTCAAATATTCCATACAATCATGTGTGTCCTCCTTTGTATTAAATTCTCCTTCCCCACCACTCTCATCCTCCACCCTTTGTGCCTGTCCAGGCACACCTGGGAGATATGTTGCAGGATTTAATGCACTGCATCTCCTTATGGTGATGTTTACGGGGGCCATTAGTGCCAATTCCCATCTTGTAAACCTCGCTGATGAGACGTGCCTGGTTTGGGCAGAATTTAGCAAGGCTGACACTGCATGTGGTGTATGAATTGTGAGGTTGTGACCTAGCACTACATCTTCGCTTTTCGTTACTAGCAATGCTATCGCAGCAACGCTTCGCAAGCATGTGGGGAGGGATCGCGCTACCGTATCTAGCTGAGCGCTGTAGTATGCTACTGGCCTGCTGGCATCACCGTGCTTTTGGGTTAGGACGCCTGCCGCGCAACCAGCACTTTCTGTTCCGTACAGCTCAAAGGGTTTCCCACAGTCTGGCATACCTAATGCTGGTGCCTGCGTTAGGCACTGTTTAAGTCTCTCAAATGCCATCTCGGACTCGTCTGTGTGCGAAATCCGATCAGGCTTGTTTGAGGAAACCATCTCCTGCAAAGGTAATGCTAGAATGGAAAATCCTGGGATCCAGTTACGGCAATACCCACACATTCCTAAAAATGTTCTGATCTGTTGCTGGGTTTGTGGCAGAGTCATGTCTCTAATTGCTTGAATTCTATCAGCGGTCAGGTGTCTCAGTCCTTGTGTTAGACAGTGTCCCAAATATTTTACTTTAGTTTGGCATAATTGCAACTTGTCTTTGGAAACCTTGTGTCCTGTGTCTGAAAGATGAAACAGGAGCTGTTTCGTATCCTTCAGGGATGCTTCCACTGAATCAGAACACAGTAGTAGATCATCCACGTACTGTATTAATACTGATCCACTCTCTGGTTGGAAAGACTGTAAACAATCATGCAAAGCCTGGGAAAATATACTTGGACTGTCTATGAAACCTTGTGGTAATCGAGTCCATGTGTATTGGACTCCTCTGTATGTAAATGCAAACAAATATTGGCTATCAGGATGCAGAGGTACCGAAAAGAAAGCGGAGCAGAGGTCAATAACAGTGAAAAATTTCGCAGTGGGAGGGATTTGCATAAGGATGACAGCTGGATTTGGCACTACGGGGAACTGACTCTCAACTATTTTGTTAATCTCCCTTAGATCCTGCACTAGCCGGTAACCCCTCCCCCCACTCTTTTTCACAGGGAAGATGGGACTATTGGCAGTGCTGGACGTTCTTACCAGAATGCCCTGTTGTAGCAAGCGCTCTATTACTGGGTATACTCCTAACTCCACCTCTGGCTTCAGAGGGTATTGTGGGATTTTTGGAGCTATCCTACCATCTTTTACTTGCACAACTACTGGAGCTACGTTTGCCATCAATCCAGTGTCTTGTCCGTCTTTAGTCCACAGTGACTCTGGTATCTGGGATGTCATTTCTTCTACTTGGGATGGAGTCCTATTTGTCATAATGGTATGTGACATTAATTTTGATGGGGAGTCTAACATGTCTCGCACTTCCTGAGCGTGATTCTCAGGTATGTCCAAGAATACACCTTCAGGAGTACAATAAATGACGCACCCCATTTTACATAATAAGTCTCTTCCCAGGAGATTCGTTGGGGCCGATGCAGCCAGCAAAAAGGAATGCTTGGTATGTAAAGGCCCTATTGTAATCTCGGCTGGTTTGCTAACAGGGTAATGCTGGACTACTCCCGTTACTCCTATGGCTGGAATTGTCTTACCAGTGGTTCTCATGCCCACTGTCGAATTTATCACTGATTTGGCCGCTCCCGTATCTACAAGAAAGTTTAATGATTTACCAGCTACATTAATTGCAATTTCGGGTTCACTACCAAGACTTGCAATCAATTTTACTGGCTGCAGATTACAGGTATGGCCCCACCCCTATTGGGTATGGTGACCTCCCTGAATCCCGCTGGCAGCAACTACTTGTGAAGGGGTTAAATGGGAACTACCAGAGGCTTGCCAGTCTCTGTTCGGGGGGTATCTTTTTGTTTCCCCTGCATGTGGCTCATAACTCCGTTTCTGCGGACCCTGCTCCCAATGTCGTGTGTCGTGTCGTTGTCTAGGGGGTTGATAAGGATTTTGTATGTTTCTTGATTTACAGTCTCGTGCAAAGTGTCCCTCTCTATGACAAAAATAACAGGTTACCACATTTGACTTACCCACAGGGTTTGGTGATCTATACAAAGGCTGCCTTGTGATCAGGGCCTGTATACTTACAGCCATTAACTTATCACCTTGTAATTCCCTGTGTCTGGTGATATTCCGATCGTGATCCACAGCTGCCTCTCTCAAAGTAGCCACCGACAAACCTCGCCAACATGGTTGCGTGGTCTGTACCCTTGTCTTTAATGCCTCTTTTAAACCATCCATTAGTACAGATACTGCTACTTCTCGATGGTTTATGTTTGTTTTAATGTCCTCTATGCCTGTGTACTTTGCCATATCTAGCAATGCCCTGTGAAAATATTCTGCAGCAGTTTCTGACTCTTTTTGTTTAATGGAGAAAATCTTGTTTTATTTAACTACAGCTGGAAAATACTCCTTTAACTGTAAACTTATCCTTTTTACATTGTCTTTGTTGTACACATCTGTAAGAGGTACATCCTGATCCAATCCACAGTCAGCTAAAAATTGAGCCGAGTCGACATTGGAGGGTAAACAAGCCCTCAGCAATACCTGCCAGTCTTTGTTATTGGGCTCTAATGTGTTCCCTAGGTCTCTGATGTATTTCTGGCTAGCAACTAGATCTTTTCTAGGATCAGGGAATTCAGTCACTATGGTTCTTAATTCCATTCGGGAAAACGGGCTGTACATGGAAATGTTCCTGATAGGAGTTACTCCTGTAGTGTCTGTTTTCCCATTTGGAACTGCTATTACCCTAACGGGAGCAAGTTTAATAACATCATTCTGTGTAGATTCTACAGCCTGTGGTGAAATGGTTTCAGCATAGTGTATGGTGCCGTACTTACCCGTTGATACGACCTCACCTGTCCCTCCGCTAGGGGGCTTTGTTACTAATCTTATGGGTTGGGCCGTGCCTACTGTTGTTTCTGATATGGTGGCTGCTAGAGAGAGCGCCGATATGGTTGCCGATTCGTCCTCTTGATCACACTCCTGGGGAAAGTTCAAAACAGGGTACAACTTGCACGGGTTAATACTTGCATTGGTTAACTTATTAACATTTACACAGTTGCTAAGTGTTTGTTTGTTACACCCTAATGCGTTATTCTCCGCAACCAATTTCTCTCCTGATATGTATGGTGGCGGCGGGGCCGTGGCTATCAGTTTCCTGGTAGGATTAGATCCCGCCGCCTGAGCCAATCCTCTCTGTATTTCACCCTCCTGTTGCCATAACTGCAAATAATCATAATGTTTGATTCGTCTCTTTGTTGATTTAATGAGATATATCCTCCTCCTTAGATTTTGTAACACTTCTGGGCTAAAGCTGCCTACTCTTGGGAACTTCTCCCCGTCATGCACAGTCATTCTCTCCCATTCATCACATAAAACCTCTGTGTGTGAACCGTATTTTTCACACATTACGTACCTTGCCGACCCGATTGGTCGGTTTACTGAATCAACCCGAACCGAGGTTGATCGCCCCCTTCCTGAACAATTGGCCCCCATGATTTGCAGGTGTTGCTTTCACCACCTCTGACCTTCAATCAGGGTCTTCAGCGAACCCTTACAAAAACCAAAATGTTCACGATAGGCTGACGGTGGCGGTTTACCGAGTACCCCACTCACTCGCCCACGCCGACCAATACGACCTACACACTGCCCTAGTGCTGGCGTACTCGACCCAGGGCCCCTATGAACCTTCGTTTACTGGAACATGTGAGTGTGTTCCGCAGAGCATTGACCCTTTCCAGTAACTGTTGGCTGTTGGATAATTCCTGAGTGACCAGCGAACTTCCCTTCAGAAAATAAAAAATTACACAAATCACGTCAGAATGTACAAATAGTGTTTGTGACCCGTTTCGTACACAAATGGTACTGGTCAGATTTACTAATGCACACAATTACGTGCGGTACAATTGTTCAGCACATAAGCAACTAATCTTATGTGCGGAGCAACCAGTGGAATCGAAAATTGCGGCTGCGAATTCCTTCAGCATGAGCTTTATTGGCCTATATGGGTTCTGCACCAACCCCCTGGGTTGTGCTCTTTTCTCTATTTATAGCGGACTTCCTAGTCTGCTGTACCTGGACCTCCTGGTCAATTCCGGACCTCCTGGTCTGTGCTACAATAGACCTCCTGGTCTGCTGTACTCTAATGCTCAGATTTGATGTTTAACAAAGGATGCCTCCCTTGCCACCATGCACGTCACTTACATGTATGTACCCTGCGAGAACTCGACTTCCTGTGGTTCAAACCTCAAAAATTGTATAAACTTATATATGCAAACACTCACTCACCACATGTACACTTTTGTTTCTATTTCTATTTCTGCGCAGAAATTTTCTTTCCTTTAGACCAGATGTGTTGTAAATTTGGAGAAGGATCTGTTAATCTAAGTTTCGGACACTAAAATAGATTTGCGCTATTTATCGCGTTGCCACCTTTTCGCCTGTTACAATAACACTAGCGTGTGATTTGAGTTACGTGGGCGTACCCGGACGCTCCGTTGCGTAATATACGCTGCGTGCGTCGGCCTTTGAGTTGCGTACGCGAGTCTCACCCTTTGTTAGAGACACGTGTACACAAAGCAAATATCCACCGTAACACAATGTACACGTTTATCAATGTAGATGATCCTCGATCATCTACCGAACACCACACCAATATCTCCTTGTATCTTTAGGCAGAGCTGCGTGTGTGTTTTGCAATTTATCTCTTAATGTATTACTTTTATACTTTAACTATGAAATAGCGGCAGATCTCTCTTAGCACGTTTTATCAATTATAGAATGGCAAACAGAAGAGTGATATATGAAAATACACGAATGAAAAGAAATGCAGATATGTGCGTGCGTGCGTACGCAAGACAGAAATAAACAGTTTTAAAAGACACTAGCGTGTTGTTCTTACCTCCGGTTCCGGATTCCCTCAGCACCCTTTACTAAGCGAAGCAGACGCTTATCCAGACAGCACTACGAGGAATATGATCTCCCGCCCTTTGCTGATGGATAATGTCTGCTGAAATTACCTAGTGCAGATATGTGAAGGACGGACGAGCCGCCAATTGATAAAGCTACATATTTATCTTACTTAAAACCCTTTAAGAGGCCTAAGAACACTGTACGCTATTAACGTATGGAGTACCGTAAGGGTACGCACGTTGCGTAACAATCGCTTAGCCGTAGTCGAGACGCTCAAGCGCCACGTTCGCTCACGGCCAAGGGATCTCAGGCAGGCCCGCTATTGTCTGCCGACTAACGTAATGATTCACTATAGCGTAGCGGACGCTCGGGACCACGAGGAGATCACCAGCGGCGCAGACGCTCACAATGTTAAACCCTTATAACAATACCATAAAACAGTGTATTATGCAGTAACCCTTGGTGTAGTGATAAGATGAGAATGCAACACTTTGTAAGCGGGATTACGCTAAAACTATTTGAGCGATAGAGACGCTCCTATTACCCACTGCAATACAATGAACACACAATACCGGTCTAAGGGTCTAACGCCTTTTAAGGAAATGAATGAACGTTCAAAAAGAATATTACAATACAAGTCATACACTACCAATATAACATAGACTACCTAAC
This sequence comes from Pseudophryne corroboree, assembly GCF_028390025.1. Taxonomy (NCBI): domain Eukaryota; kingdom Metazoa; phylum Chordata; class Amphibia; order Anura; family Myobatrachidae; genus Pseudophryne; species Pseudophryne corroboree. The sequence goes on from NW_026967612.1 coordinate 1,083,099, forward strand.
CAGATAACTACACATGAAATACAATATCAGTACAATAACTATATAAGAGAAACGAGAGAGAAAGAGAAGAGAGAGAGATATGGCTCAGAATAACAAGAAAGACAATATGATTGCGGAGAAAAACTTACGCACAAAGGGGAACGATCGCATGCGCCTCTGGACATCCAGCTCCCGATTATCAGCAATGAGAACCATTGAAGAGTGAGAGCTGGATGTAATCGGCTTGTCTATTTATGCCCCACACACAATACAATTCAATGGTCCCTACAATCTCATTGTTCATTGGACACAGGAATTCGTCTTCGCACTAAAACAAAAGGTCATAGGTTGGTTCATACAGGTGGGCTGTGACTACTTCCAACTGCTCAGGTGGGTGGGAAACTAGGTTTCCCGCCGCATGGATAAGTAAGTGCAAATAATAGTAAATGGACATAAACTTCTTATGTCCATAACTATTCGCACGAGCGATTAATCTGCTCCAAACCAACACCGGAATATTGCTAATTAAATACTCTTCCGATGGATACTAAACACCACTGTATAATCCTTGTCTGACCCCTTGTATCAGAAAAAGAGGGATCTCTCTGTCCATGAACATGCTACATTAACTAAACTTTCAGAATCTATCAAAGGGACCATGATCTACAAAATACATTATACAGTTAAAATATGTTATGAACGAGTCGCCCGCTAGACGCACATAAACTTTACCGTAAATGCGCACACCATGCGCCCGCGGGTGCCCGCAACGGCGAGTATGCGCACGCACGGCAGGGCTCATGAACGTGCAACAGGCACTCGCATGAGGTGCCAATATGGCAGTGTGCATAGTGATATTTTTCTGACTTTGACAAACATTACACACATAAGTACTGTGTTGCAGCACAGATAAAACACAATACAAATGCTGTCGGTATAGTACAGTTCAAGAACTACAGCACAGGCCAGCCTACACTATAAATCATGAACTGCACTATACATTTAAACAATACAATAATACAACAGTTAATAAGGCTATGGGTGTGGAGTGTAAGAGGGTGAGGGAATCACAAGCCCGAAGCTTTATTGAAAGACAGACACATATAAAGGGAGGATTAATAAATACAAAGATATCCTTTACTATAGAATGTAGTCCAATCCGGTCTTTCAACTCTTCCACAACTTAAAAACGGATAGTGTTCCCAAGCCTTCCATCCTGGAATATCTTCAGTCTCTCGCCAATGAAGAAAACAATCCCTCCAGCAGACTCTTCAACCACGATACAAGATCACAGCCAAAAGGGCGAGAAGCAACTACGCTTGCATTTAACCAAAATAGCTAAAACTTAGTGGAGGAAAGTGCAGTGCACCAAAACATAAGCTGACACAATCATGGAGAATGCGCCAGCATATATGCTCTTCTATCTATATTTTGCAAACCTGCTCTTGTCCCCTCCAGCTGCTCCATGTAGATTTGACGTCTGGCAAGGTGCATAACCCACTGACAAGCAGGCACACTCCTGCATGAGTTTTCACTCTCACTAGCTGGATGATACACATTCATTTGCATGTGCTCCACCTCCGACACACCGCCCACCCAACCACCCAGTCACCAGAGCCACCCACAAGCCAACTGGCTTCGTGACTTAATTTGCACAGTGCAGTCATCCAGGCAGCATGTCCTTCTCAATGGAATAATCTCTGGTTCCATGGAATCTTCCGCATTGGAATGCTGCGGAACAAAAAGGATTTAAACATTCAGCTTGCTAGCATTCAATGTACCTGCGGCTTGGCTCTAGCACATGGGTCTTCATCCTGCGGCCCTCCAGCTGCTGTGAAACTACACATCCCAGCATGCCCTGCCACAGTTTTGCTATTAAGGTATGCTAAAACTGAGGCAGGGCATGCTGGGATGTGTAGTCCCACAGCAGCTGGAGGGTCGCAGGTTGAAGACCCATGTTCTAGCATGCCTGTTCTATGATGCATGTTCCGTGAAGTCACAATCAGCTTGGAATGGGGTATCTAGCAGGCATTTGCTGACAGCCACTTGAGGTAGACACACATCAGGAGATGCAGCATATCAGAGGTCTTCGATGCCTTTCCAGCAAATGCACACCACCTGCTGCTGGTCTGGACACAAAACAATGCCCACAATCGAAGTCCCAAAATGCCCAACTACAGGATTCATGTAAGTAGTGAATTTAGGAATGAATTTAGAAGTAGGAAATTAAGTTAGTTCACAAGTACATTCAAATTCAGATCTAAAGTCTAGGTAGGCCTCACGTCCTGGCAGCCCCCAGCATTTAAAAATGCCTTGATTAGAGGTAGGGAATTAAATGTAGATAAGAAGTAGACGCAAAATAAGACTCCACAGAGCAGTTATCAGGTGTCTTTATCAATTGTTGCATTTAAAAAATCAAGCAATTAGGGAACACAATGTTGCAACAATGTAACCCTATTTGCAAAATAGTACTAAATAAGTTTGTCGATGTAAGACATTTGCAAAGGCGCATTTAAAACACACTGGAAAATGCAACTGAATCTGTTTTTGGAGGCTAGAATAGGAAATGTGCATCGGTCCAACAAGTACTGAAAGCTCTTCTACCATCTTCCTTTTCTGAAAAGCCATTTAATATATGGTTCCCAGATAGGGGACGTATCAGATATTGCCTTTCAAAAGCAGCAAATATCATACCACTTCTATTGCCATCAAAGATAAACATTGATTGTTTTCAGATATTGGATTGAAAAAGCAGTCTTTATTGACATAAAGAAGCAAAAAAACATACATAAACATTACACACATAAGTACTGTGTTGCAGCACAGCCAAAACACAATACAAATGCTGTCAGTATAGTACAGTTCAAGAACTACAGCACAGGCCAGCCTACACTATAAATCATGAACTGCACTATACATTTAAACTATACAATAATACAACAGTTAATAAGGCTATGTGTGTGGAGTGTAAGAGGGTGAGGGAATCACAAGACCAAAGCTTTATTGTAACACAGACACATATAAGGGGAGGGGCAATAAATAGAAAGGTATCCTTTACTATAGAATGTAGTCCAATCCGACGTCTGTGCTCTTCCACAACTGAAAAACGGATAGTGGTCCCAAGCCTTCCATCCTGGAATATCTTTGGTCTTTCGCCAATGAAGAAAACAATCCCTCCCTCCAGCAGACCCTTCAACCACGATACAAGATCACAGCCAAAAGGCAGAGAAGCAACTACACTTGAGCTTAACAAAAATGGCTAAAACTTAGTGGAGGAAAGTGCAGTGCACCAAAACATAAGCTGACACAATCATGGAGAATGTGCCAGCATATATGCTCTTCTATCTATATTTTGCAAACCAGCTCTTGTCCCCTCCAGCTGCTCTATGTAGATTTGACGTCTGGCAAGGTGCATAACCCACTGACAAGCAGGCACACTCCTGCATGAGTTTTCTCTCTCACTAGCTGGATGATACACAATCATTTGCATGTGCTCCACCTCCGACACACCACCCACCCAACCACCCAGTCACCAGAGCCACCCACAAACCAACTGGCTCCGTGACTTAATTTGCACAGTGTAGTCATCCAGGCAGCATGTCCTTCTCAATGGAAGGATCTCTGGTTCCATGGAATCTTCCACATTGGAATGCTGCGGAACAAAAAGGATTTAAATATTCAGCTTGACATTTGCAAAGGCGCATCCAAAACACGCTGGAAAATGCAACTGAATCTGTTTTTGGAGGCTAGAATAGGAAATGAGCATCGGTCCTACAAGTACTGAAAGCTCTTCTCCCATCTCCCTTTTCTGAAAAGCCATTTAATATATGGTTCCCAGATAGGGGACATATCAGATATTGCCTTTCAAAAGCAGCAAATATCATACCACTTCTATTGCCATCAAAGATAAACATTGATTGTTTTCAGATATTGGATTGAAAAAGCAGTCTTTATTGACATAAAGAAGCAAAAAAACATACATAAACATTACACACATAAGTACCGTGTTGCAGCACAGCCAAAACACAATACAAATGCTGTCGGTATAGTACAGTTCAAGAACTACAGCACAGGCCAGCCTACACTATAAATCATGAACTGCACTATACATTTAAACAATACAATAATACAACAGTTAATAAGGCTATGGGTGTGGAGTGTAAGAGGGTGAGGGAATCACAAGCCCGAAGCTTTATTGAAAGACAGACACATATAAAGGGAGGATTAATAAATACAAAGATATCCTTTACTATAGAATGTAGTCCAATCCGGTCTTTCAACTCTTCCACAACTGAAAAACGGATAGTGTTCCCAAGCCTTCCATCCTGGAATATCTTCAGTCTCTCGCCAATGAAGAAAACAATCCCTCCAGCAGACTCTTCAACCACGATACAAGATCACAGCCAAAAGGGCGAGAAGCCACTACACTTGCGTTTAACCAAAATGGCTAAAACTTAGTGAAGGAAAGTGCAGTGCACCAAAACATAAGCTGACACAATCATGGAGAATGCGCCAGCATATATGCTCTTCTATCTATATTTTGCAAACCTGCTCTTGTCCCCTCCAGCTGCTCCATGTAGATTTGACGCCTGGCAAGGTGCATAACCCACTGACAAGCAGGCACACTCCTGCATGAGTTTTCACTCTCACTAGCTGGATGATACACATTCATTTGCATGTGCTTCACCTCCGACACACCGCCCACCCAACCACCCAGTCACCAGAGCCACCCACAAGCCAACTGGCTCCGTGATTTAATTTGCACAGTGCAGTCATCCAGGCAGCATGTCCTTCTCAATGGAATAATCTCTGGTTCCATGGAATCTTCCGCATTGGAATGCTGCGGAACAAAAATGATTTAAACATTCAGCTTGCTAGCATTCAATGTACCTGTGGCTTGGCTCTAGCACATGGGTCTTCATCCTGTGGCCCTCCAGCTGCTGTGAAACTACACATCCCAGCATGCCCTGCCACAGTTTTGCTATTAAGGTATGCTAAAACTGAGGCAGGGCATGCTGGTATATGTAGTTCCACAGCAGCTGGAGGGTCGCAGGTTGAAGACCCATATTCTAGCATGCCTGTTCTATGATGCATGTTCCGTGATGTCACAATCAGCTTGGAATGGGGTGTCTAGCATGCATTTGCTGACAGCCACTTGAGGGAGACACACATCAGGAGATGCAGCATATCGGAGGTCTTCGATGCCTTTCCAGCAAATGCACACCACCAGCTGCTGGTCTGGACACAAAACAATGCCCACAATTGAAGGTTCAAAATGCCCAACTACAGGATTAATGTAAGTAGTGAATTTAGGAATGAATTTAGAAGTAGGAAATTAAGTTAGTTCACAAGTACATTCAAATTCAGATCTAAAGTCTAGGTAGGCCTCACGTCCTGGCAGCCCCCAGCATTTAAAAATGCCTTGATTAGAGGTAGGGAATTAAATGTAGATAAGAAGTAGACACAAAATAAGACTCCACAGAGCAATTATCAGGTGTCTTTATCAATTGTTGCATTTAAAAAAATCAAGCAATTAGGGAACACAATGTTGCGACAATGTAACCCTATTTGCAAAATAGTACTAAATAAGTTTGTCGATGTAAGACATTTGCAAAGGCGCAAACAAAACACGCTGGAAAATGCAACTGAATCTGTTTTTGGAGGTTAGAATAGATGCAGGATCAAGTAGCTCAATGGGTAGGGTATTTGATTAGAATTCAACAGGTTATAGGTTTGAATCCTGGGTATGATAGTTTGAGGTGTTATTTAATAAAGTATGTTTATATATTAGTCACACATGGCTTACTTGTACAAATGGCATGTCACCAGTTAGTGCTGACTGCTGATATGCCATTTGCACAAACACGCCATGTGTGACTGTATATGCATTTAAGGAGGGCACCCCGGCAATACCACAAACCATTGAGTGTCAAGTATACTAGATATATCTTCAAATCTCATGTGCTTTCTCTGAGACCAATCTTGTTATGCCCCTTCCCCACAAGGCATGCGCCTTTTGTCCATATTGCAAAAATGGGGAGGGGGGGGGGGGGGCATATAATTATCTGTCACAGGGCACCAAAAAATCTAGTTATGGCTCTGGTATGCATTATGTAATCTGGCAGACCATATCTCCAACACTTGCTGGTTGGAATAGAAATCCGGTTATCTATGTGAGCAAATGACCATCAACGATTTACTCTCAAACACTAGAAAATGGACAAAAATGGTCCCCTAAACAAATTGGTTAAATTTTGGGTTTAACCAATTTGTGTAATGACCATTTTTGACCACTTTTCTAGTGTTTGGGAGCAAATGGTTAATTGACATTTGCTCCTATACATTACCAGATTTTCATTCCATCCATCCAGACTGGATAGATAGCCTGACAGATAATTGTGTAGTGTACGCCCAGGATAACTGTCAGTTGTGCTTTCTTTTATGATGGCACATAAATGGGTGGGCAGATCCAGAGCAAGCACTGCCCACTCATGCATAGTTGTCAACTGATGTGAAGTTCCAGGGGGCAATCTCAGTTATAAAGAAAAGTATCTGGAAATTGTCCCTAGTTTAAAAAAAAATAAAAAAAAAATTGATCAACTCCATTTATTTAGTATGATATCCCAGGTGATAGGATGCCGGCAGTCAGAACAACATACTTTATTAAAAAACACATCTCAAACTACCATACCCAGGATTCAAACCTATAACCTGTTGAATTCTAATCAAACACCCTACCTATTGAGCTATTTGATCCTGCATAAAAATTGTGAACATTATATAAAGCTATTGGCACTTTGAAAAAAAAAGTATCAGCATTACAACGCAGCAGATCCATGCAGTTTGCAGCCACACACTACATGTATCTGCTCAGCCACAATGCTGATTATTTCTTCACAAAGTACAAGGTGAGCTCCAAACAGAATTCTCTAGCTTAGAATTATGCCAAACCTAGAAGTCGGGCCCCCCACCCTGGGATCCCCCAGAGGGAGGCCTGCACCGTCATGCGGCAGGCTTGTCTGTTTTGGAAGCAGGCTGATGGGCAGTCCAGGCTTGCTTCAGTCTGGGCTTGGCAGGTCTGGAAGCATGAGCTTGCTTTGGGTATGCCTGACCTTGGGTACGCTTTACATTGAGGATGAAAGGGCCAAGGGAAAGTACTTTTAGCCTTCTGCGTGGTAGGAGTCATACTATGTAGGCAAGCTGTTTTAGCAGTAGCCAGATCAGCTACAATCTTATTGAGGTCTTCTCCAAAGAGAGTGTCTCCCTTGAAAGGAAGCACCTCCAGGGTTTTCTTGGAATCCATATCCACCGACCAGGATCTCAACCAGCTGTATAAAGTATTACCTTGGAACTGGCTCTCCACTCCCCATTATCTGGTTATCATGACTTCCTCCGCTAGTGTCCAGACTCGCTTGCTGAAGCTCGGCCACTTCTTCCTAGCAGCAGGCTCCTGGATCACTGGGCAGCAGAGGTGCTTGGGAGCCGGAAGGGGGCGGAGCAATCAGGCAGGCAGTTGCAGTGCTGCCCAGCTATCTGTGGTGTGAGAAGAAGCAGGGGCACCCCACCGCTGGCAGTGCTGCAGCTAGCGGTGGTGGCAGCGGCGAGGCTGCTGGGCTGGGTCTTGAAAAAGGTGGAAAGAAGGGTGTTACGGCATGGAATGTACAAACTGCGAGACCCTGCTGGTAGCGCCTTTGTCTATTTAGTAGGAAGGGCACGTAACAGCCGGAGGGCAATGGAGGAAGCCCCTTTAGGGCTGGAGCCCGGCGGCAACTGACTCCGTTGTCTCTGGCAGTTCCGCCCCTGGACTAGAGGAATGGTCAAGAACATGGCAACATTTAATGCCAAAAACTGCAAAATCATACACGTCTCAAAAATACAAAGGCTAACTATAATATTAAGGGCATTATAATGGCAAGAGGAAAGCTATCTAAGTATTACTATTTCAGGTGAGCAATGTAACAAAGCAATAGGAAAGGCAAGTCAGATGCTTGTTTGCATAGGTAAAGAACCAGTAGCAGAAAAAAGTAATACAGGTTGAGTATCCCATATCCAAATATTCCGAAATACGGAATATTCCGAAATACGTACTTTTTTGAGTGAGACTGAGATAGTGAAACCTTTGTTTTTTGATGGCTCAGTGTACACAAACTTTGTTTAATACTCAAAGTTATTAAAAATATTGTATTAAATGAACTTCAGACTGTGTGTATAAGGTGTATATGACACATAAATGAATTCTGTGAATGAACACACACTTTGTTTAATGCACAAAGTTATAAAAAATATTGGCTAAAATGACCTTCAGGCTGTGTGTATATGGTATATATGAAACATAAATGCATTCTGTGCTTAGATTTAGGTCCCATCACCATAATATCTCGTTATGGTATGCAATTATTCCAAAATACAGAAAAATCCGATATCCAAAATTCCTCTGGTCCCAAGCATTTTGGATAAGGGATACTCAACCTGTAATGCCACTGTATAGGTCCTTGGTACAGCCACATTTAGAATCCTGTGTTCAGTTCCAGAAGCCATATCTCAAGCGCCTTGAGTCCTGTTGGAGAAAGAGCACTATATAAATAAATAGTATCAAAATTTGTTTCACGGCACCCCTGGGCCAAAGTTTTTTTTATTGAGAAATTCAGAAAAAAATATAAAATTAAGTAAATTGTGTTTATAGCATGTCATCCTCAGGTTCAGTTATGTTGTGAGGGAATGGTTTTGCCAATTTAATAAAGTATAAATAATTTTAATTGGTCCTGGACCACCAAACTATGCTACCAGTGCAAGAACCCCAGTTTGGAAACTACTGCCATAAAATAAACCTTTTTTGTTTTTTTTTTAAACTACATGTAATACACCTTAGATCTCAGTTCCTAAAAGGTTTTAAACCCTTGCATACAGTAAACTACACATATTTAAAAATCCTACACCGGGCACAAGTGCTCACGGGCCAATTTCATGGCAGTCTCGGATAGGAGGGCATTGTGGATTCACCAAGGGAATGCTGATGCTGACTCCAAGAAGCCTCTTCAAGATCGCAGGAGCAGAGTCCTCTGCTTCTGCCAAATCCACTGCATGACGCTGGGGCTCTCTTGCAGGAGCCCACACCAGTGGGGGGCACCAGGGGCGGAACTACTGGCAGGGCAGGCAGTGCATTGCACTGGGGCCCCGCCGCACTCAAGGGCCCACAGCCGCCGGCATTACAATGAGTCACAATGACTCATTGTATCATGCCGCAGCCGCACACCAGCGCTCCCGTCGGGTCTGCGTCCTGCGACTCCCGCCGCCCGCCCGTCGTAACGAACAGATCAGGCCAGGGCACTACGGGCAGCAGCCGCAGCACCAGACACGCTGCCGCCTCTGTAACACACGAAGAGGGAGGAGGGTCGCTTGGAGATGAGAGGAGCAGCGGCACGGGGGGGAGGAGGAGGAGGAGGGAGGTGAAGGAAGGAGCCGCAGCAGCGCTTTGTTACTGGGGGAGGCGCTGCTGCTGCCCCTCTGCTTCACTATAGGCTGTCTTCCGAGAACAGCCTATAGTGAAGCAGAGGGGCAGCAGCAGCAGCGCCTCCACCAATAACACAGCGCTGCTGCGGCTCCCTCCTCCACCTCCCTCCTCCTCCTTCTCTACTGCCCGGGAATCGTCAAGCTGCACGAGGAGCCTGAGCCAGCGGAGAGGGTAAGTATAATTCTTCTTTCTTTCTTTCTTTCGTCTCTTTCTTTCTTTGTTGGGACTGCCTGCCGCTATGTGTAAAAAAGGGGAATCTGCCTGCCACTATGTGTAAAAAGGGGGAATGTGCCTGCCGCTATGTGTAAAAAGGGGGAATCTGCCTGCCGCTATGTGTAAAAAGGGGGAATCTGCCTGCAGCTATGTGTAAAAGGGGGGAATCTGCCTGCAGCTATGTGTTAAAAGGGGGAATCTGCCTGCAGCTATGTGTAAAAAGGGGGACTGCCTGCCGCAATGTGTAAAAAGGGGGAATCTGCCTGCCGCTATGTGTAAAAAGGGGGAATCTGCCTGCAGCTATGTGTAAAAAGGGGGACTGCCTGCCGCAATGTGTAAAAAGGGGGAATCTGCCTGCCGCAATGTGTAAAAAGGGGGAAGCTGCTTGCCGCAATGTGTAAAAAGGGGGAATCTGCTTGCCGCAATGTGTAACAAGGGGGAATCTGCCTGCCGTAATGTGTAACAAGGGGGATGCTGTCTGCCGTAATGTGTAACAAGGGCACGCTGTCTGCCATAATGTGTAACAAGGGCAAGCTGTCTGCTGTAATGTGTAACAAGGGCAAGCTGTCTGCTGTAATGTGTAAAAAGTGTACGATGTCTGCCATTATGTGTAACAAGGGCAGGCTGACTGCTGTTATGTGAAAAAAGTGTACGCTGTCTGCCGCTATGTTTAACAAGGGCAGGCTGTCTGACGTTATGTGTAAAAAGTGTACGCTGTCTGCCGCTATGTTTAACAAGGGCAGGCTGTCTGCTGTTATGTGAAAAAAATGTACGCTGTCTGCCGCTATGTGTAACAAGGGCACGTTGTCTGCCGTTGTGTAAAAAAGGGGGATACTGTCTGCCGTAATGTGTAAAAAGGGGACGCTGTCTGCTGTAATGTGTAAAAAGAGGACGCTGTCTGCTGTAATGTGTAAAAAGAGGAATCTGTCCGCCGTAAGGTGTAAAAGGGTCTCTACCTGGTGTAGTGGTGCTACTGTGCGGCGTAATTTGAATAATGGAGACTACTGTGCACCGTTTTATGAATTGGTATTATTTTGTGGCCACACCCCTTAACCACGAAGCCACGCCACTATGTTTTTTGGCGCGCGCCTACGGCGCGCACTGCCCCTGTTTTGCATGCAGGGGTGGGGCTCCAATGCCGTTTCTTGCACACACTGCTAAAATGTCTAGTTACGGCACTGTTGCTAGGTATCCACTTCCCTGAGCAGGCCCCCCTCACCAGATCCTCTCCAGGGGTGAGGGGGTGGACTTGGATGGGATGGGGGGGGGGGGCCCAAGCCATTTTGTCGCACATGGGCCCACTGCTCGCTAGTTCCGCCACTGGGGGGCACGTCTAAAACTCTTCAGTCAGTTCTGGATTCATTCGGACCTGGACTCGTGGGTTTTACAAATAGTGTCCCAAGGGTACAAACTGGGGTTTCAAGAAGTTCCCCCTCACCGATTGTTCAAATCAGCCTTAGTCAGCAGGGAGAAGGTTTTTATTCAAGCCTCTTCGTGGTCCCGAAGCCGGACGGCTCAGTCAGACCAATCTTAAATCTGAAATCCCTTAATTTCTACCTAAAGAAATTCAATTTCAAGATGGAATCTCTCAGGGTAGTGATCTCCAGTCCGGGGGATAAAGGAGATTTCATGGTTTTGGTAGACATAAAGGATGCCTACTTACATGTTCCCATTTAGCCACTGCATCAAGCTACCTGAGGTTTGCAATTCAGGATTGTCATTACCAATTTCAGACGTTGCCGTTTGGTCTGTCCACGGCTCCGAGGATTTTCACCAGGGTGATGGCGGAAATGATGGTTCTCCTTCGCAAGCAAGGAGTCACAATTATCCCGTACTTGAATGATCTCCTGATAAAGGCGAGATCCAGGTACCAGTTGGTGCAAAACATCTACTCTCCCTGACAGTTCTTTAACAACATGGTTGGCTCCTAAACTTGCCAAAAATCGCAGTTGGTCCTAATGACGCGGTTGTTGTTTTTGGGAGTGATACTGGACACAGAAGAGGTTTTCTTCTAGTGGAATGGCTCTGGAGATCCAGAATCTGGTCAAACAAATTCTGAAACCAGCAAGAGTGTTAATCCATCAATGCATTCGGTTGCTGGGGAAGATGGTTGCGGCCTACGAGGCCATTCAGTTTGGCAGGCTCCATGCCAGAGTGTTCCAGTGGGACCTGTTGGACAAGTGGTCCGGATCCCACCTACACATGCACCGGAGGATAATCCTGTCTTCCAAGACCAGAATCTCACTCCATTGGTGGCTGCACAGTTCTCACCACCTAGAGGGGCGATGGTTTGGGATCCAGGACGGGATCCTAGGGACCACGGATGCAACCCTCCGAGGCTGGGGAGCAGTCACACAGGGGGAAAACATCCAAGGAAGATGGTCAAGTCAGGAAAGTTGTCTCCACATAAATGTTCTGGAGTTAAGGGCCATTTAATAACTGCAGACACAGTACGCACTGGGATGGGTGCCCAGCATCCTCTACGGACTAAGAGAAAAGGATTTACCAGTAGGTATTAAAATCCTATTTTCTCTAAAGTCCTAGAGGATGCTGGGGACTCCGTAAGGACCATGGGGATAGACGGGCTCCGCAGGAGACATGGGCACTTTAAGAAAGACTTTAGTTCTGGGTGTGCACTGGCTCTTCCCTCTATGCCCCTCCTCCAGACCTCAGTTTGATACTGTGCCCAGTGGAGACTGGGTGCTTTTCAGGAGCTCTCCTGAGCTTTCTGACAGAAAGTATTTTGTTAGGTTTTTAATTTTCAGGGAGCACTGCTGGCAACAGACTCCCTCATCGAGGGACTGAGGGGAGAGAAGCAGCCCTACTCTCTGAGTTGCAAGGTCCTGCTTCTTAGGCTACTGGACACCATTAGCTCCAGAGGGATTGGTACGCAGGACCTCACCCTCGCCGTCCATCCCAGAGCCGCGCCTCCGTCCCCCTCGCAGAGCCGGAAGATAGAAGCCGGGTGAGTATGAGAAGAAAAGAAGACTTCAGAGGCGGCAGAAGACTTCATGATCTTCACTGAGGTAACGCACAGCACTGCAGCTGTGTGCCTTTGCTCCCATACACCTCACATACTCCGGTCACTGTAAGGGTGCAGGGCGCAGGGGGGGCGCCCTGGGCAGCAATATAAACCTTTTTCGCAAAAATATAACATATATACAGCAGGGCACTATATATATGTATGAGCCCCCACCAATTTTACAGTTTAAGCGGGACAGAAGCCCGCCGCCGAGGGGGCGGGGCTTCTCCCTCAGCACTCACCAGCGCCATTTTTTCTCCACAGCACCGCTGAGAGGAAGCTCCCCGGACTCTACCCTGCTTATACCACGTTAGACAAGAGGGTTGAAAAGAGGGGGGGGGGGCACATAATTCGCAAATTACATACAGCAGCACTACTGGGCAAACATTAAGTTACTGTTTTATTCCTGGGTTATATAGCGCTGGGGTGTGTGCTGGCATACTCCCTCTCTGTCTCTCCAAAGGGCCTTAATGGGAAACTGTCTTCAGAAAAAGCATTCCCTGTGTGTGTGGTGTGTCGGTACACGTGTGTCGACATGTCTGAGGAAGAAGGCTATATTAGAGAGGAGCGGGAGCAAATGAATGTGGTGTCTCCGCCGACAGCTGATTGGATGGATATGTGGAATGTTTTAAATGCTAGTGTAAACTCATTGCACAAAAGATTAGACAAGGCAGAAGCTTCGGGACAGTCAGGGTCTCAACCCATGCCTGATCCTATGTTGCAGGGACTGTCAGGGTCTCATAAGCGCCCACTATCCCAGTTTGTTGACACAGATACCGATACGGATTCTGACTCCAGTGTCGATTACGATGATGCAAAGTTACAGCCAAAATTTGCAAAATCCATTCGATTTATGATTATGGCAATAAAAGATGTTTTGCACATCACAGAGTAACCCCCTGTCGCTGACAAGAGGGTACATATGTACAAGGGAAAGAAGCCTGAGGTAACCTTTCCCCCCTCACGCGGCTGAACGAGTTATGTGAAAAAGCTTGGAAATCTCCAGATAAAAGACTGCAGATTTCCAAAAGGATTCTTATGGCGTATCCTTTCCCATCAACGGATAGGTTACGATGGGAATCCTCCCCTAGGGTGGACAAAGCATTAACACGCTTATCCAAGAAGGTAGCCCTCCCGTCCCAGGATACGGCTACCCTCAAAGAGTGTGCTGACCGCAAACAGGAGATTACCCTGGAGTCCATTTATACACATTCAGGTACCTTACTCAGACCGGCAATTGCGTCGACCTGGGTGTGTAGTGCTGTAGCGGCATGGACAAATGCCTTATCTGAGGGGATGGATAGCCTAGACAAGGATACTATTTTATTGACCCTGGGGCATATAAGAGATGCTGTCCTATATATGTGTGTATGCAAACTACCGGTGGTGCTGCAGGGCCCACACCCTTTTACTTGTCTTGTAGAGCAGCTCTGAAGCTGTTACAGTGCCCAGCTGCTGCAAGAAATCAGCTTGAATGCTTCAGGGGCTTGGGCATGGCCAACATGAGCCCCACACCGAAGGAGGGTGGGGGTGTTTAATGCAAACTTGGGGTTATCCAAGCGCCGCAAAAGACCGCCATGCCCCGCATGCCCCTTTTCTCTTTTCATATACAGATGAGGGTTCCAGCCAACTTTGGCCCACTGCTTGGATGACATCACCAAATGCAAATCCGTCTGCTGCAGACCTTCCCCCAGGAATGCTTGCAATAGTTGTTGCATATGGTTTAATGTCTGAGGGTGCTTCAGTATTAGGCAGCATTCCGCCCTCCCATGTTCATCTGAAAAGATGTGGTCTCCCTGCAGTTGTTGTCCCCAGACGAGAGTTCCCTTGTGCTTCCTCAGTTAAATCTCCTTAACTTGACGAGGGTGTGCCCGAGCAGCCGCCCTCCCCAGCCCTTTCCCAACACATACTTATCTTGCATATGAGATCTCTTGATCATGAAGATAGTTCTCACAGGTTGAGGTTCATCCTGGCCCCGCTCCCCGCTGGAGAGCGCTGATGAGGACAGCAGCGGGGCTTCAGCAGCAGGGTGAGTATGTGTGGCCAGAGACCTCCCTTCCCATGTGCAGGCCTGCAGAGTGTGCCGCGCAGGATGGGGCATGTGACACTCTCCCTCCCTGGGGCTCTTCCAGATGTAGCTCCTCAGCAGTATTTTTCCCGGGCTGCGCGGCGCTCTCCCCGACTGGCATCCGCCCTGGAACACTGCCTTCCTCAACGCAACATCAGCAGGGGGCCCGGGCCTCATCACCATCCCAGGTCTTTCTCATGTATGTATCATGTATGTGTGTGTGATATATGTATGAATCATATATGTTTGTGATATATTATAAGGGCACGGTCGTGCCCTTATATTAAGGCTGAATCGAACAAACGGAATTCTCCCACAGGGAACTTCTGAGATGGGGGCATGGTGTTTGAGGGGCTACACCTCAAAACTGATTGGACGTACTGAGCTGAAATTTGGCATGGGCGTGTAGAATCGTCACCCGGTGCTGCATGCCAAATTTCAGGGCAAAATAATAAAAAATGAGGAATTGGGAGTAACCTAAAGTTCCAACTGTCAGTTTTTTTCTGTGACTTCCTTTGTGGCTTTTTGACACCGTTTTCCTATAGAGTAAATTAGATATTTTTTGGGAAGGCATAACTCCGGATAGAGGACGAATTAAGACTTGGGGTTTGTTTTACTAGATAGAGTATGCCCCAGTGTAGTGCCTTTTGGGGTTGTGGTTTTTCAGAAAGTTATAGGGTTTTTTTAATTAAGAGAAATATGCCCCATTATAGAGATAGGGCTTTTCAATTTGTTGCGGCTGCGCAGTGGCCGCCAGGAGAGCGAGAGTGAGTGAGGGAAGGGGTCTCGTGCAGGCTGAGGTTATAAAAGTAGCTGCTGGCGGCGGGAGGAGAGCCAGCGGTTCCTGGGTGTGTGCACCTGCGGTCCCTTACAGACTGCAGCGACCCATTAGGACTGTGGAGGAGAGGGGTAGCGGCATAGCAGCCGCAGGCTTACCGAAAGTGCTCACTACTGAGCAATATGGTCCCCTTACCCGAAGTGGGAGCCGCAGCGGGAGGAATAGCTGGAGCTGCGCCGCAGGAGAAAGTCAGAGGACATCCAGAAGAGACATCCGGTGCAGCGCTGACTCCTGACTGACAGCGCTTGCCTACTGAGCGGTGTGGTACCCCCACACCTGAAGCGGGTGCGGGAGCGGCAGCCGGAGAAGACAGCTGTGCTGCACGGAAGAAGTCAGGCAGCAGCGGCAGCACCAGCGGGCTGAGGTGGGGAGGATCAGTATGGTCCCTTACGTGCGGCTCACATTCAGATCCATCCGGCTCCCTTCCCCTCCTCCCCTGCACCCTTAGCAGCCTGCCCCCACCATGTATTCCATCCTGGGGAGGGGGGGGAGACTGGCAACAGTAGCAGTGGCATCGGAGCATAGATACATACTCTGCGGTAGTTACCGGCAGCGGGACGTGCGGCTCATGTTCAGATCCCTCCGGCTCCCTCCCCCTCCTTCCCTGCAACTTTAGCAGCCTGCCCCCACATCTCATTCACCCACCGCCGCAGACTCCTCCCCCACACGGTTATTATAATATGGCCACCCCCCTACCCCCTTCCCTCCCTGCTGTGTGTCCAGCCACCCCCCCCCCTCACCTCCCTGCTGTGTGTCCAGCCACCCCCCCCCCTCACCTGCTGTGTGTCCGGCCTACCCCCCCCCCCTCACCTGCTGTGTGTCCGGCCTACCCCCCCCCCTCCTCACCTGCTGTGTGTCCAGCCCCCCCCCTCGCCTGCTGTGTGTCCAGCCACCCGCCCCCCTCACCTGCTGTGTGTCCGGCCTACCCCCCCCCCCTCCCTGCTGTGTGTCCGGCCACCCAGCCCCCCCTCACCTGCTGTGTGTCCGGCCTACCCCCCCCCCCCTGCTGTGTGTCCAGCCTACCCCCCCACCTGCTGTGTGTCCAGCCTACCCCCCCCCCTGCTGTGTGTCCAGCCTACCCCCCCCTGCTGTGTGTCCAGCCCCCCCCTCCCTGCTGTGTGTCCGGCCTACCCCCCCCCCTCCCTGCTGTTTGTCCGGCCTACCCCCCCCTCCCTGCTGTGTGTCCAGACCCCCCCCCCCTCACCTGCTGTGTGTCCAGCCACCCCCCCCTCACCTGCTGTGTGTCCGGCCTACCCCCCCCCTCCCTGCTGTGTGTCCGGCCACCCTCCCCTCCCCTGCTGTGTGTCCGGCCTACCCCCCCTCACCTGCTGTGTGTCCAGCCCCCCCCTCCTCCCCTGCTGTGTGTCCGGCCTACCCCCACCCCCCTCCCTGCTGTGTGTCCGGCCACTCTCCCCTCCCCTGCTGTGTGTCCGGCCACCCTCCCCTCCCCTGCTGTGTGTCCGGCCACCCTCCCCTCCCCTGCTGTGTGTCCGGCCACCCTCCCCTCCCCTGCTGTGTGTCCGGCCACCCTCCCCTCCCCTGCTGTGTGTCCGGCCACCCTCCCCTCCCCTGCTGTGTGTCCGGCCTACCCCCCCCCTCCCCTGCTGCGTGTCCAGCCCCCCCCCCTCCCCTGCTGCTGTGTCCAGCCCCCCCTCACCTGCTGTGTCCAACCCCCCCCTCACCTGCTGTGTCCAGCCCCCCCCCCCCTCACCTGCTGTGTGTCCAGCCCCCCCCCCTCACCTGCTGTGTGTCCAGCCCCCCCCCCCTCACCTGCTGTGTGTCCAGCCCCCCCCTCACCTGCTGTGTGTCCAGCCCCCCCCCTCACCTGCTGTGTCCAGCCCCCCCCTTCACCTGCTGTGTGTCCAGCCCCCCCCCCTCATCTGCTGTGTGTCCAGCCCCCCCCCCCTCACCTGCTGTGTGTCCAGCCCCCCCCCTCACCT